>NW_024062281.1:0-106607 GCF_006381635.1 Hibiscus syriacus | reverse complement strand
CATTACGCACACAGAATTTTAGCCTTGTATCTCTCACTCCCTCCCATTGCACAAAAGGAAGCACCATACAGAAACAGAAATACTGATGTAACAATTGAAAAAGCATCATATTTTCATATGTAATCAGAGTCGAAAATACGACAACATAAAGAAATGCTTGAAGGAAAATAAAGCATCATATACGCAATATTTATGTGGTATTACCCACCAAGTTTCTCTTGTTGACATAATTTATGATCTTCCCTGGTGGTGCTGAAATAGTAAGCTTTAAATTCCCTTCACCAACTTCAATGGCTGGTTTTTCACCCATCTGAAATTTGTATATAGATGATTTGGTTGATCCAGCTCCTGAAATCAGACAGAAACAGATTGCAACAATCTATTTGCATATTTAATAGCATCCATACTAGTTTAACTAGATAAGGAAAAGCTATATGAGTAAACCTGTCTGTTTAGAAATAGAGATGGTGTAAGTGCTGAAGCCAAGAGGTGGCACAGAGACTGTGAATGCAAGCCAATAATTAGGTACAGCATTTGGGTTGCTACCTAAATATGCCCTAGCATAATAGTTCCTTAGATCCACATAGGCATCAACTATTGGAACAAGCTGTGATTCAATTTTTCTTCCCTCAGAATCACGAACAATAACATCTTCATTAACAACCTACAGCAAACCAGAAAAACGAACGTGATTTCCTAAAAGCAACAAAGCCATATAGTCAAATAGAGATCTCACTAACATTTTCGTTGGTCCACTTTGATCACCTAATTAAATAAGATGCATGCCAAACAACAAGTCTGGCTGCTTTATTAGCAAATGGTTTTAGACATAAAGTTACCTGCATTTGAAGCAATGCTGCTCCACTTCAGTTATGAATGTTGGATATGGATGAATGTCCATCACGGATCTATTCAATTTTATAAGGTTTTTCCTTACCCTCATAACCATGTCCATCACGGATCTATTCAATTTTATAAGTTTTTTTTTCCTTACCATCACAAACATGACCACTTTGATTTCCAAAACTGGTACTTCATGAAAAATAAAGGGCTGAAGCAATAGAGATTTTAAGTATCACACAATTAAATTTACAAAGTTTCATGAATAGATAACATGTGTCAACAGAATATTATGCTACGAGCTCCTTAATTTGACGGAGGAGAAGGAGAGAGGAGTGCAAGGCAAATAGAAACGGAGGTACTTACAGGAAAACGTACTACATCCTCTCTTTTCCATCCCAAAGAATTGTAGATCACAACAATCTGTCAACGGAAAGAACATAAAACCTTATTTATCTAAGAATTATTTATGAGATTAAACAACATAAGACATGGAATATTCCTTCTTACCAAGTTCTTTCCATGAGACAGGTCAGTCTCTGATGCAGGGCAGTAAGTTATATTCAGAAGTGGGCACTAGCAAAAGATTAAAGAGGGTGATAAAAAGGCACATCTCACATGTAAATTTCATATCATAATTTAGATTGAAAATCAACTGTCTTACTCATGAAACTAAATTCCATCAGTCATAACAATTACCTGCTGAAAATTGGTGGTTGAGTCCCCACATCCCATGGATGACTTCGAATCAGTTAAGCAAGCAAGTGATGATGCAACAACGCTCTCAGCCTTAACAAAGATAATAAACAAGTTTACAAATTCAGACCAAAGTGAAAAGAAACAATATCCAAGAAAATTGTAAGGACCAAGTTCAGACCTCTTTGTAGCCTATTGATAGCCTTTTTGCATAATCATAGGCCACGTGCTGCTTCTCAGTACCTGTAACAGCATCATGATGTTGAGCAATAGCCAAAGCATCTGCCAATGAGTCCGTATTTTGCCGTGAATTATTCCTCCCTTTGAAAAATTCAAGTTGCCTTGCTGCCTGATCATATATTCACATATATGAACTGTGTATATGAAAAGATTAATTGAACTATAACATATTAAAATGGAAAAAGAATAGTACCAGATAGTAGCCACTCATTATTCTAACATAGAATTTTAAAGCTGGTCTACTTGTAAAGTATCCTGTCCAGTAAGCATTCACACGATCTGCATAACTGGTAAGAAGTACATTTTAATTTCTTAGAAAATACAAACCATGAGAACGAGGATTCTGAGATTCTCAAGGAAAAAACTCACGGAAAGTAGTCATCAATTTTGAGCGGCCAAGATTTACTTGTAGCATATTTAGCGTCAGTATACATGGAAGGAGTGGAGTAGAGAGCATTGACACGTCCATCCTGCAAGTGTTCATTAAAAACCACTTGAAATAATGGTTCGGACCAATAGTATGACAACCAAAGAGGACAAAAACATACCAGGTAAGGCATGCTTAAAATCCAGTCACCAGAAAAATGAAAGAAACTAGAGATTCTCACCTTATTCACATAATGAATAAGCTTGTCCAAGTTCCGGAACCAAGTATGTGCATACTGATACTTAAAATCTGTACCCATGGTCCACATTATGTGGTTTGTTCTGGTTATGTTTGCCTGCAGATGAAATATAAGCTTTTACAATAAGTATTAAATGAATGCTTTCAGGATCAATATGGACAATTAAATCAAAGATAGGATTCTTGAAGTTAAAAGACAACATAGTTTCCAGATATCTTAAGAATACACCAGCCATTCTGTGGCAGACTAGTAACTAAGGAAGATTATATAAAATAATGTTTAGTTTTAAATGGATAAAGATTAGGATACTTATTCCTCAAAAAAAAAAGATACTTCTCACAGCAGAAAACAGATTTTTGGTGCAACCAGTACTAGGGTGGGTACTTCTAAGTGAGGTCAAACTTAATACTTATAATGGCCATCTTCATGATTAAAACTAATAGCAGAAACTTTGCTAGAACAGATATTTGTCATCTCATAAACTAGACCTATAATTTCAACATTGCCATAGTATTAAAAAGGAGAAAGAAAAAAGGAAATATTTTACCAAGGAAAAAGATATCCTATGATTATCAAGACGAAATAGCATGAGAAGCAAAAGCAAAAACCTTAAGAGAGTTCCTTACAAAACCAAATTTCAATCAAATAGACAGCAAGGAAACCAAGACAGAAAATTCTTCATGCGGTAATTTAATTTCATTTACCTGTGCTATAGCAGCCGCAACAAAGTCATTAACTCTGTCTTGGACATTGTAATCAAACAGATCGACATTATCCTACATCAGATGCAACCATATTTACACTAGAACCAACTACATACTCAAGAGCCAAGAAACTGCCTAAACGAACATAATTCTATGAAGCTTACTTGAACAACAGGGGAATCAGCATTAACTTCAAAGTAGAAACCTGATGGAGGTTCATAATTTTCAGGGAATGCTCCAGCAAAAATCTGCACCACATCTAAGTGAATATTAACTGAAGAATAATGGAATTATGACATACACCCCCAGCCACATTTTGAAAGGTAAATAAATCAGTAAATGCAAAGTTTAAGTACAAGAAGTGACATCCGAAACTAATCATGTATACCCAAATAGAAGAAAACCAAATAATGAGTTTCACCTGAGCAGATGAGCCCAGGCTCTTAGAACCCCGCCAAATAACTTCGAGACTCTTCTCTTTTTTTCGCTTAATCCTGTCTTGGTAGTCTATGCGGCCAAAGAAAAATGAGTCGAACCCAACCTACAAAAATAAAAACACAATATCTAAACTATGCTGCTTGAAAGTGGGAAACACTAGCTAGAAGCAATAGTTATGGGGTAGACTTACATCTGCGCCCAATAAGTAAGCCTGTACTGCAGAATGTCCAAAAGGATCAATTTGCCATCCAATTCTTGGAGTGATACCAAACTCCTCTTTAAGGAACCGATGTCCAAGAGTTGTTTGATCAATCATATCTATATAATGTGGTACTGCCTCATCATGCATGCACATGCCCCCATTTCTGAAGAATCAGAGGAAGAGAATGTGGGGAAGTACGAACTCATTGGGATATGATAGAAAATAATGGGATTTTAGACATGCAACTTAGGGGGTTAAAAAAGGGTTTATGTCACGAATTACATGAACTCCAGTTGACCCGAGCTGACAAGTTTCTTGACTATACTCTGAGTTTGCTCACTCTGATCTCTCCACCACCGCTGAAAAAATGCCTGCACAAATCAAGTAAGACAATCACAACACGAACATGGCATGTGACACATGCAACCACATATCTCTTGCTAGTGCAGTCCGGCATAACCTTCAACTTTGTAATGAAGCGTTGTAGACAAGGAATACGAGAATAGAAGGTTGGGCTTCGAGGAAAAATTTATACTAAGATCAGAAAGATTTCATTTTTCATACATGCCTTTGGCAACCACATGCCACTCAATTGAAGAGAGAATAACCACCACCACCACACACAAAAAGAAAAAAACGTAAACTCTTGCCTGCTCAACATAAATGAATTTCCGGTTTTTGTCAGCCAACAGTGCCGGCACTAGAGAATCCAACACATTCTGCACACAAGCCCCCTAAAAAAGAGTAAAAAGAGAAAAATATTTATAAACAAATTGATAAATATATAATCTTCAAGAGAGAAACATAGAGTGGAAGGAGAAAGATCCCACCTGGATGGAATTGTTAGAGCCAACATAATATTGATCAACGGTTTTTAACCAACCGACATCGTCATGGGTGTGAGGAACCAAATGAACATTGATTTTCCCAGCATCTATTCCTGCTGAAGTGTTATAAACCATGTACTTGGATTCTGCACATAAAACCCCCAATAACAGCACCAGGCCGATCAACTCGACCATACCCATTTTTTGTAGTTTAGTTCTGAGTGGGTTCTTTGAGATTTTAGCAGTTTTCAGCCGCTGGTTTGAGTTAGGAGAATGGAAACAAGTTTTGGCTTCAAGTGTCAGGTGCTTTAGGCTTTAGACGTCATAAAGCTAAATGAAATGGAAAGCAACGATTTTCAGCAAACACTGGCTTTCCTGTAAGAAAGGGGGAAAAGCCTAGCAGGTGAAGACTCACACAAACATTTGTAAAGAAGATGGAACTGCCATTGTTTTCACTATTTTGTTTTGACTTCACTTCTTCATTAACATTAGCTGCACCGCAGTTATTTAATATTCAGGGTAAACTAAATATGTAGTATTTTATTTTATTTTTCATTCTGTTAAAATATTAATAGAATTTTAACAGTTTTTATCTTTTTAATAATAATATGTTATTATTTTACTATGACACATTAACATATAATTAATTTTATTAACAGTGAGTGACTAAAATAAAATTAAATATTAAATATAATTTAAAAAATAATTAAAAAATTCAAAATAAAATAAAAGTGATAATTGACCTACTAAATATATAATTTACTCTATTATTTATTATCTTATTATATGAACAATACCAGTGGTTCAGTGTGCTTCTTCCTATCCAAACCTATATTTTAAAAAATACTAACTAAATATATATTTTAAGATTTGAATTAAATATTTTTAATTAAATATTTAATTTTTGGATTGATTCTAATTTAATACTTGAATTTAAATTAATATCTTAATTTTATTTTTTTTCTAAACTAATACTTATGATAAATGATATATATATATATATATTAATTTAAATCCTAAAATTAAATTGAAGTATAATTAAAAGTATTCTAGAGGATGAGTATATATATATATGTGTGTGTGTGTGTGAACACACTACTAAGGAAAGATGTTAGGATGTGATAAGTATATTCATATTAGACTTGTTAAAAATATTATTTTTATAAAAAATTATAATAAATATATATATTTGAATATATATATATATATAAAGTTGTATAAATGTCATATGGAATAACCATACTTGTCATGGAAGAAGCATTTTAATTTATCGATTCAAGCACGAACCAAGTTACTTAAGTGGTTAAAAAATAGTTGTTATTTTTAGAGGTATGAAGTTTAAGCACCAACGTCAACAAGGATGTTGAGCATTCACTGTCAAATGGTTGAGAGTATTTATAACATATATCATCTTGTAATCATCTTAGTTTAATAAAAAATTATTTATTCAATAACTTAATTAATTTAATAATTTAGGCTAAATGGCCAGTGTTGCCCCTGTAGTAAACCAAATTTATCAATTTTCCCCTTATTTTTGCATCAATGTAGCTTTTGAAGTTGTTTCATTGCATCAAATTATACCGTTGACCATCTTTACTAACGAAACCGTTAGCTTCTGCTTATGCGGACGCCAGATGTTTCCACGTCAGCCAGTTTTACTGATGTGGCTTGAAGATGACATGACATTTATTAAAAATAAAAAATAAAAAGGATCAGTGTTGGCCCTGTAGTAAACCCAAATTATCAATTTTTCCCCTATCGTATTTTCGCATCAATTTAACCCTCGAAGTTATTTAGTTGTATTAAATTATATCGTTGATCGTTTTGCTCCATCGGTCAGTCACCAGCCACCTTCGAGCATCAGTGACCATTGCTCTGGCTAACGTCGCTGACCACCGTTCGAGACCCAAAATACATCATCAAAACTGGCTCACGCTCCATGTCATGGATCCAACCTTTAATCACTCAAATACATCGTTGATCATCGTAGATCTAGCAACAACCAATCGATTTTCTCTATAAAAAAGGCTTCCTCTCATCACCAGAAACCGTCTGATGGAGCCATCTTCACATCATGTTGCTCATCGATGTCATTCCAACCTTTTCACCGCACGGATCTTCCAACCGACGTCTAGATCGTCGAAAAATGACAAACTCACCCTATTGACTTCTCTATTTCTCTTATTCTTGCTTCGATTGGTGTTGATTTTATGATTATTACTTTTGCATATCGCTACATGAAAGATAAGGGTAGCTATGGTCGTTGTTGTTGTCATCCGTCGAGGGTGATACTGTTGCTAAGGAGGCCATCAACTACCTGCCATAGTTGTTAGTTTGGTGGTAGTTTACTGAGAGTTTAGGTAGATGAGTATTTAGTTGTAGGTCGTTGAACCATCGATTGGGTTAGTCAAGACAGTCAACGATATAATTTGATGCAATTAAATAACTTCGAGGCATAAATTGATGCGAAAATACGATAGGGACAAAATTAATAGATTGAGTTTACTACAGGGGCAACATAAACATTTTTATTTTATTTTTTTAATAAATGCCATATCATCATCAAGCCATGTTAGCAATATTAGGAAACAATTGGCGTCCACATAAATAGAAGCTAACGGTTCCATTAGGCAAGACGATTAATGGTATAATTTGACGTAATTAAACAACTTCGATGGCTAAATTGATGCAAAAATGCGATAAGGACGAAATTGATAAATTGAGTTTATACATGGGCAACACTGACCCTTTAGTCAATAATTTAATAGTCGATACTCAATAAAACAATACATTATAGTCGAAAAATCATTTTATAAATTTTAATAGTCGAATAATGATGAATTTGTATTTTATCCTTAATTATTACAATTATGTGAAGTAAAAGGCACACAAGGTCTGGGTTTTGACCTTTGCGTGTCGAATGAGCGAACTCTCGCATTGAATTGCTTAAATTAACTTGAGCAATTATATTGTTGGATAAATTATTAGTGTACCTATCTATGACTATGATTATGTTATGCTCTTTTTTATGGATTGAACTCTAAGTAAAATAATATAAAAATATGTTATGAAATTTTCAATTTACAACGTGTGAACCATCCTTGTATCCTTCCCCTTTAAAAAATGTTACTTTTCATCTCTCCTTTCATTTTCCTTCACCTTTTGCTACTTCCCACCGACCACTAAGAAAAGCACTTCATGAAGATAGAAATACTACACATTTTACTACTTTTGCCAATACCGCCTCTTCTCGGATGCTTTAATATCAAAAGTGGATACGATCATAAATGTATGAAGGATGGAAATGGGTTAAATCGGGTTAAGTCTTATTTTTTGCCCACCTAAATTTAATCTTAAAATTAAAATAATTTACACGTACGTATTCGATCTAACTCGAGTTTAGAAGGGGCTTCATCCAACACAAAATCCTTAGGTTTAAACATGCACCCGACCTATACATATATATAATTTTTATTAGGTGAAATAGACACCTAAATAAAAACAAAAATGAATATTATTATAATTATTATTAAATATATAAAAAATAATTATGATATTATGTTGAATCAAATCGAGTCAATTTTTTTACCTTAAACTCAAACTTGACCTGACTTGACCACACCCTAAAAGAATCCAACTTGGCCTAAACTTGAATTTTCAAAATAAAAAATTGACATTATCGAATCGAGACCCATATAAAATTGCCCTTCCCTAAATGTACCCTCGATCCCTTTTAACTATATTAGTCTATACGTACAACAATATTAAGAAAACAAATTCTCTCTTTCAACCACCAAAGATTTGTGTAATCACCTATTTTATCCCCTTCTATTATAATTATTATTATAAAAACCTTTATTAAAATATATAACCAAATATCCATTAAAAGCCTGGTTGCAAATCAAAACCTAAGTTTTTACCCATGACATAAAACCCAAGTGGCCCCAACGGTTAAAGCCCCACAGTAGTGGCCCATATGATTTAGATCCAAAAGATAAGGATTTTGTGATTTTCTCCCAGTCGTACAAATCACAACTGATGGATAAAGGACGGATCCAACGGTTCAGAACATTAAAAGATAGATCTGAAAGAACTCCTAATAGATGAAGTTGTAGTCGCCGCCATAACATTCTAAATCTATTTTTCGAAATTATCTTACTTTAACATTTAAATTATTTCCTAATAATAACCCTATACAAAAATAGGTGTCTACAACATAACATTCTAAATCTATTTTTCAAACTTATTTCACCTTAGCATTTAAATTGTTTCCTAAATTGTTTCTTTTAACCTCAAAATATTTTAAATTTAGTTGTATTTTTATATTTATATTTTATATTTTACATTTTTAAATTTCATTTTTAATTTATGTAATTTGGATTTATAAATTTTATGTTTAGATTATATATTATGGACTTTTAAGTTTTATATTTTATGCTTTTTTCATGTGTTTTTTAATACTATAAATTAAAGAAATAAAATAAAATAAATATTAATTGGGTATCTGGGACTCGAAAATGCGGGTATTCGGGTTTTACAGGTACCTACCTATTACGAGCTAGGATACATGTCGAGTTTTTGAGACCCGAAAGTTTCAGGTACCTGACATTTTAGGTACCCAAAATGAGGGTATTCGAATATAAACACCCCTACATATAAAAATATAATTTGGCCTAACAATTTTATCAACAAGATATGTGATTAGCATATATGTATAGTTTAGGGTAAAATTGAAATATTCAAAAAGTTTGAGGACCAATTTCAAATGATAGTCATAGTTTAAGGATAAAATTAAAATATTTAAAAGTTTAAGGACAAATAAAAAACAAAGATCATACTTTGAGGATATGTGATGAAATTAACTCTTTTTATAATATTCTAAAACCCGTGTCTGCACAATAAAAGCACCAATAAATCAGGCCAATTGACAAAGGAAGGTTCAAGGAAATGGTAGTTGGAGAATCTTTAAACCCCAAAAATAAATAAATAAATAAATAAATAAAATCATAGGTTTGCTCTCTCTTTGCAGTTATCTTTATTACTGGGAGGGAATAGGCTCCTCAACCACAAGTGTTGAGGCATAATAATATATATCTAAGTAGTACAATTCGTTACAAATAAAAGCAATCATACTAATATGGCGTCTCACCATGTGTTTAAATTAAACAATGAAAGTGGTAATACTAATACTATACAAGCAGCATGCCTTCCTGATTCATGCTGATGCATAATAACACAATTTAAAATGTTAATAAACTACTATTGCCTCTATCTGACTTCTTTGCTTTTCATTTTATTAATTATTTCAGTTGAACCGCCCAAAACCCGGTTTCTCTTGTCCCGCGTCAAAACCGTGGGAATATCTATTTATTAAGGGTATATTGTATATTTAATACCTAAACTATTACTTTTATTCCGTTTTAGTACTTAAACTTCATTTTTTTTCTCAAAACAAAGCTTAACGTCTAGTTCAAGTTTCATTTTTGTACTCCGTCATTAAAATATTAACGATGATATTGACGTGACACCATAATTTAATGTCACATCATCATTAAAAATTAAAAATATTACTTCAATAATTCTGTTAAATTTTCAACGACGAGTATCATAAACTAAATGTTAGGTACGATTTTGAGAAAAAAATCAAGTTTAGGTACCAAAATATAATAAAAGTAATAGTTTAGATATTAAGCGTATAGTTTACCCATTTGTTAATTATTCACGCAAATTGTTCTTGTCTTCCAACCATAAGTATCACAATGCAACAACAACAACAATATGCTTTTAGGATTAGGAGTAAGGCCATCCACTCTTCCGTTCCTTGAAAAGTCAATCATCCCCATCGTACGGTCAAGAAATTTACTTTAATAAATAATCTAAGCATTATTATTAAAACAATTCCAGCAATACAATTATGATTTTAACACTAATATATTCTACGCTCAACAAATTTATTAACATATTAAAATCGCACGATACTTTGAACCCACAAATAATAAAATTGAAAAATAAAATTTCTCTAATGAATTATTCAAAAATAAATTAAAATACTATAAGCAATTAATAACAATAACATAATTATTTTGCGCTGATTAACTTAAATTCAATTTCAAGATGTACAGATTATAAAATGGAATAAGAGGGGAATTCAATGCAAGATAAATAAATATAGAGCGATAAAAAAACGTTAACATTTAATGCCTAATTACCCTTTTAATCATTTTGTTTTTCATTGCTTACTGCTTAGCTGCCTCAATTCTATTATTTTAGGGGATAATGTTTTATTGGCAGGGTAAATTACAAATTTACTGATTTAACTTTTTTCTCTCTCCTATTTCACTCATTGTACTTTTAATTTTTTTCAATTTACTCATTGAACTTTCGATTTACTTATGTTTTTGTCATTATAATTTTTTTTTAGTATTTTGGTATGGCATGACATTTTTATTACTATCTAATAACAAATAATTTAAAATATAAAATTAAACTCAAATGTTTGTCATCCACTGTTCATCTTTGTTGGATGCTACCATTGAAAATTGTAGATGGTGGTCGTTCGGTCTCAAGTTTCATCAACTGCTTCGTCTTGCCCCCTTGAGTCCAAATATGACATTCATTTTATTGAAATGTGATTTGAAGTCCACAATTAAGGGATCAAAAGAAATTAAACGTTTCAATCAAGAATCACGTGTTTTGGGATATTTTCCGGTGAAATAACCACCAAATTCGGACCTTGTGTGTCAACGTGAGTCTCCCGATAAAATTTGGTATCAAACGACCATCGATACTAAAGGCCAAAGGTGGTCAACGATGACGATAAATGACAGTAATTATTTTAAATATTTTTAATTTTAATAATAAAAATTTATTTTATTATTTATTTTAAATTATTTTTATATTTAATAATATTTAGAAAAATATCATGTAATAAAAAATAATAAAATAATATACAGGGACAAAAATGTTCAATAAATAAAGTTCAGTAAGTAAATTGATAAAATTAAAAGTACAATTAGTGAAATAGGAGAGAGAGAGTAAAGTGAGTAAATTTGTAATTTACCCTAATTAGTATTGTATAGATATGAAAATTTTAAGGGTAAATTATATGTTTATTATCCCAACTATCACTTTTGTTTCGTTTTGATAACCCAACTATTTTTTAAATCATACATAATGTTTAATTTTGGTCACCCGCTGTTAAAAAATTAACAGAGATGTTGATGTGTCACCATAAGATAATATCATGTTATCATTAAAAATAAAAAAAATGTCACATCAATAATTCTATTAATTTTTTAACGACAAGTGACCAAAATATACGAAAATGTAATGTCATGTATGATTTAAAAAAGAAGAAGTTAATTGATCAAAATGGAACGACAGTGATAGTTGGAGTGCTAAATGTGTAGTTTACCTAAATTTTAATTTGGTCTTAGTCTCATAGAATAGATGAATAATTGAAGAAAAATATATAAGACAAAGCATTATCATAATATATATATATATAGGAGGACATTATCATAACAAATAAAGACCAGAAATACATAAGCAATTTTAGATTTACATGGAAGGTATGCGCATCAGTTTATTAGAATAATACCTGCAGGATTTGTTGGCTGGAGGAATGGGAGTGGGAAATTGAGATTTGTGTTTGGAAGTCGATAGTAGAATTCAGCACTCTATTTTCATTCATTAAGTTATAGAAGAACCCAAGACTCCTTCACTCCGAGTCTACTACTTTCAATGGAGCCAGAATCTGGAATCTCGATTCCTTCTCCTCCTCGAAATCCTTCCCCGGTTAGTCTTCACTTATTTATCTATTTCTTTGATTTTGAATCTTGTTCTTCCTTGTTTTTTTTAATTTGTTATCTGCTTGATGCATCTCGCTTAGCTTAGCTTTGCCTATCTGCTTCTTCTTAATCCCGCCAACACTTTCAATTCACTTTAGGTCGTAGCTTCCTTCTTTATTTTAGTCGGCTGTTTGATTGAGTTAGCATAGATTCTTATCAACGATTTACACACTATAAGTCTTTTTTTTTACTAACCTAACTTCTGCTCCTTTTCACCTTACTTTGCTTTCCATGTGATATGTTTTCTTTCTTTTTAATATAACATGTATTTAAGTTTGGAATATTTTAAACACCCCTCATGGATTGCCGCTTGATTATAGGAAAGGTTAAAAAAATCAGTTTTGTCCATCTTCTGTATTCCAGTTCAATTCTGTGGCAAAATTGAGAAACTCAAATGCCATGTTTTGTCTGGAGAACGGTGGAAAAGTTTAATAGTTGAGAAATGGGATTCATAAACAGATCACTTATCCCCAAAAAAAAAATTGTAAACAGATTGTAATTTGTTGCTCAACCCTTGTGTTTTAATTTTTTTTCCTTTCCTTCCCTTTTTCATTTCTACCAAATGGGGTGTAACTGTTTTATGGGATAAAATTTCAACTTTGACTATTTTCATATGCTATTGTGTTTTTTAAACCTCTTTTGGCTTCCTTCTCTTTATGCCACTGACAGCTCCTCTCCCCTTATATTTTCTAAGCTTCGAATTACACAAGTTTTGACCTGCTTCCTGAGGACATGAACAATTATTCTACAGAATCAGTGTGTCCTGTTCCTACTTCAACCATGCCATTAATTACATGTTAATCACTGCAACAAAAGTATCGATCTAATGTCTACTGTTGAAAACAACTTTTTGGAAATCAATATGAGGGCATAGTTACAATTTGCAATATGCATATGATAAATTTGGCTTTAATTCCTAATATTAGAATTCTTTCGTGATTTTTTTTCTACTCAATATTTTCTATTTGACCACTGCTTGAGTTGGAGTCTATGGTTTAGGTATGCTTTGGCATAAATCATGGCATTAACATTTTTTTTGAAACCGTAAGTTGTTAAGTACCTTTATCACTTTGCAGCTTTCGTGGGTCAATCTCTCCAGGAACCTAATATTAGCATATCAGAGCTTGGGGGTGGTGTATGGAGACCTGAGCACTTCACCTCTTTATGTTTACCGTAGCACGTTCATAGGGAAGTTGCAGAGTCATCAGAATGAAGATGCAATATTTGGAGCATTTTCCTTGATTTTTTGGACCCTTACACTGATACCCCTTCTCAAATATGTGTTTATTGTGCTGAGTGCTGATGATAACAGAGAAGGTGTGGTGAACCATTAAACTTCACAGTGGATATTACTCTCTTATAAAACTTTGGCTAAACATTCACAAGCTTATTTATATGAATTCTTATCAGGTGGCAGTTTTGCTCTCTACTCGCTGCTTTGTAGGCATGCTAAGTTTAGCTTGCTTCCCAATCAGCAAGCAGCTGATGAAGAGCTCTCTGCTTACAAATATGGGCCCTCAGCACAGGCCACTGGTTCTCCATTGAAGCGATTTTTGGAGAAGCATAAAAGGCTAAGGACAGCACTTCTTGTTGTCGTACTCTTTGGTGCTGCTATGGTCATAGGTGACGGCGTGCTCACTCCAGCAATATCAGGTAGTTATTAATATGACTAACTAAAATTGAATATTGCAAATTCTTAGGTTACTATCTTTGTGGCTGTGCATTACAAAGTTTTAATACTTTTTCTTTCCTGGAATTTTTCTTTAACATATGTGGCTCGTAAGTATAAAAAAATTATTGATGCTAGCTTTTATTATGTTAATATGATTGTGATTGAAGTTTCTCATCTTGAGAAGAAATTTTGATGAAGAGCTCTGCAGATATTTTGCATATAAAAAAACAAGAGGTTTCTATTAGTAACTTTGCTGATACTTCACCTTTCATAGACATAGTTCTAAAAGTTGACCCAAAACTAGAGGAGATGGTTTAGCGAATCCTTTCCCTCGAATTTGCTTGTCTGAACTGTGAATTTACTGAAAAAGAGGAGAAAGTTTACTGGAAGAGAAAATTTCTCTTCTCTTCATTCTGGTAATGCAAGTAAACAGCCTTGTTAATATAGGTTGTGTATACAAGAGTAGAGTCCTATTTAGATTAGTTCTACTAAGTTACATCTTTATCTAAAAGTCTTATCTTAGTAGATATTTATCTTATATCCTAACTAGATAAACCTAATCATAAAATACATATTAAATTCGGATTCATTCTACATGATCCATTTACTAAACCACCCAATCGATGTGGCTTGCATGCCTTATTAGAATTTTTACAGCTATGTTGATACATTCGGTGTGCATATTTCTCAATAGGACATAGTTGACCTCCAATGATTTAGTTTTGGGGGACCCTCGTCAGAAATACTTTCATGACCATATCAGTGCAATTGTGGACTTCCATAGTTGCACTTGTCAATAGGTTGCATGAATTCTACTGCCTATAATTTATTGTTTGCAGTAGATGCTATTTGACATTTTCAGATTCTGAGATTCCAATGATTTTGTTGCTGTACATGTATGTGTTCCTTTTCATCCTTAATTGGCTCTGCTAATGATTTCTCTCTCAATGGTTAAGGGGTTAAATGTTTTTACATATGCAGTTCTGTCATCAGTTTCTGGACTTGAAGTTACTGAAAGCAAATTAACCAAGGGTAATTCAACTCTCAATTTTGATCTTTTTTCCCTCTATTATTTCTATTAAGTCTAGGGTTCAACAATTTGTCTTGACATTTTCTTTTTCCCATAGAACTTAATAGCTTGGATTTATTTTTGAACCTAGGTGCACTTGTCGTGCTTGCTTGTGTCATACTGGTCGGCCTATTTGCTCTGCAGCATGTTGGTACTCACAGGGTAGCTTTTATGTTTGCACCAATTGTGATTATCTGGCTGGTTTCAATTTTTTCCATTGGCTTTTACAACATAATTTATTGGAACCCGAAGATTGTTCATGCAATTTCTCCATATTATATTATCAAGTTCTTTAGGGAGACCGGTAAAGATGGCTGGATTTCTCTTGGAGGGATCCTTCTTTCAGTAACTGGTAAACGACTACAGCATGGCTTTTATTTTAATTGACTTGATGGTTGTTGATTTGAATTTGCAATCATGTTCAATTTTTGGGTCTCACCAGGCACTGAAGCTATGTTTGCAGACATTGGTCATTTCACTGCCTTATCGATCAGGGTAAGAGTAATTCCTTCTTTGTTCGTATTATTTTTTCGCTCCTGACATGTGGTAGCAAACAGTGGATTGAATGTAAAAGTGTTCCATACCCTTGCCATGTAATCTTAACCCTCTTGCCATTTTAATCTCCGCTTTGGAATTTAATAATGAAGTAATGAACCTTTGACTGATATATTAGACTTGATAATTATCCTGATTGTGCAGCTTGCATTTGCATTTTTGGTATACCCATGTTTGGTTGTTCAATACATGGGTCAAGCTGCCTTCTTGTCAAGAAACCTGCAAAAGATTCCTAACAGTTTTTATGACTCAATTCCTGGTTAGTGCAATCTGTCATCAGCCGTTTTGCTTCTAAACATTGTTATAACATCCAAGTTTGTGTAATTTTTCATTTTATCATTGCAGGTCCTGTTTATTGGCCTGTCTTTGTAATTGCCACCCTTGCAACTATTGTTGGGAGTCAGGCCATTATAACTGCCACTTTTTCGATAATTAAACAATGCCATGCCCTTGGATGCTTCCCTCGAGTTAAAGTTGTTCACACCTCAAAACATATATTTGGCCAGATCTACATCCCAGAAATAAATTGGATACTCATGATACTTACTCTTGCCATAACTGTTGGATTCCAAGATACAACTTTAATTGGAAATGCTTATGGTAATTCATTCTCTAATAGCTTCTCCCATTCTCAAAATTCTTGATAAAAATATGATAAAATAATAAATAAACTTGTGCACTTAACTATTCGGTAAATTTATTATGGCTTACATAGAGTGTGAGTACTGTTAGTGGTCACATAGTTCAGATTCTAGAGATTGTTACTAACTTGCATCGACTCGGCTGTTGTACTTGTCTTTGGAAATGATGTTTCTTATTTGATCTTGGTTTTCAGGACTTGCTTGCATCACGGTGATGTTCATTACAACATTTCTCATGTCTCTTGTGGTAATCTTTGTTTGGCAGAAAAGTGTTTTGCTTGCTGCAGTGTTCCTTGTATTCTTCTGGTTTTGTGAAGGGGTTTACTTATCAGCAGCACTCACGAAAGCGCCTCAAGGTGGATGGGTGCCTCTTGTGCTGTCAGTCATCTTTATGATGGTTATGTACATATGGCACTACGGGACTCGCAAGAAATACAACTTTGACTTGCACAACAAAGTACCGCTGAAATGGTTGCTCGGGTTGGGTCCTAGCCTCGGTATCATGCGTGTGCCTGGGATAGGCCTTATTTACTCTGAACTGGCTACGGGAGTCCCTGCAATCTTCTCCCACTTTGTCACAAACCTTCCAGCGTTCCATAAGGTGTTAGTTTTCATTTGTGTAAAATCAGTTCCAGTCCCATATGTTTCACCAGAAGAGCGCTTTCTTATCGGCCGGGTGTGCCCTAGGCCATATCGTATGTATAGGTGTATTGTTAGGTATGGGTACAAAGATATCCAGCGAGACGATGGGGATTTCGAGGACCGTCTTATACAAAGCATAGCAGAGTTCATCCAGATGGAAGCTGGAGAACCACAGGTATGCAGTTCTGAGAGTTCATCGAATGATGGCAGGCTGGCCGTTATAAGTAGCAGGACCGTCCAATCAAGCTCGAGTTTGATAGTTACTGAGAATGAGGATTATGGTGGTATCGAGTCCATACAAAGCAGCAAATCCCAAACGTTACAGAGCTTGCGAAGTGCTTACCCTGATGATGAGAATCAAACAGTGCGGAGGAGGTGTGTGAGGTTCGAAGTAGCATCGAGTCCAGGTATGGATACGAGTGTGAGAGAAGAGCTGATAGATTTGATAGAGGCAAAGGAAGCAGGGGTAGCATATATAATGGGACATTCGTATGTGAAAGCGAGGAGAAGTTCATCGTATTTGAAAAAGGCGGTGGTAGACATGGGGTATTCATTTCTCAGAAAGAACTGCAGGGGGCCTGCGGTAGCACTAAATATTCCTCACACCAATCTGATTGAAGTTGGAATGATATATTATGTGTAGTTTAGTGTATAATGCAATCTAGTTAGTGCTGTGTAGCGTGCTGATTATTAGAAGAAGAAAAATCAGAAATTGTTGGTTAACATTATTATTGTTATTATTAGCCTTAATATAAAAATAAGTGTCCACATTATATTATTTTTTTTAAATTGTGGTTAAATTTTTTTAGTCAATTCAGGTGTCTAACGTTACAAACTTTACTACTTTAGATGTATTATTTGCAACGGCCGTTTAAAAACTTCGTTAAGTGACACGTGTTGAGTTTAGATAATTTAATATATATATATATATATATATACATATATATATATAACTGAAAAAAAAACTCTTAAAAATATTTTCTATTAAAAAAGCCAATTTTTTAGAAATATTTAAAAAAACCTAAAACTTTGAAAAACCTAATTCCAATCTCAATACTCACGTTCCCTTTTGTTGTCATTGTCGTTAGTCAAACCTTCGGTTGATTGAACTCCATCGATGACCAAGCCATCGGACGACCCAGTCACCCGATGAACCCCCACTCAACGAATCAAACACGATAAATCCCTAATTGAGACAATTCGACGACAATCACGAAAGCTCAAGCGACGATAGTTGACAAGGTAGATGGCAAGGGCATCGGCGTTGTGGTTGGCAAGAGAGAAGGTAAGTTTAAGGTTAGGGATTTTTGGAGATTTGAGTTTTTTGTTGTTGTAATTTTAGAAAAATTAGAGTTTTTTTTTAAATATAATAATATTTTTATTTTTTTAAAAAAAGAATTTAAAATTGTTTGAATGTGGCATGTGTCAACTAACAGTGGAATTTAACGTCCGTTACGAATTAGACACCTAGAGTAGTAACGTTTTTAACGTTAGGCATCTGGACTAACAAAAAAAAAGTTTAGACACCACTAAAAAGAGTATAATTTGAGTATTTTTTTTGTTAAGCCTTATTATTAGTTAATGCACTATATCTTATGAATACCACGTTGATCAATATTCATTTGTACAGTTCTCAAAAGTAGGGTGAACGTTCAAATAGACTCGAGTCGAGTTAAAATTTTTTGAGTTATTTGAGTTGTTGAGTCTCATTTTATAATTCAAATTTGATTTGAAGTTTTTTCGAGTTTATAAATTCAAGTCAAATTGAGTCGAGTTTCTGTTTAAATTTAATAGTAAATATTTATGATATTATTTGATTCTAATTTAAATAGTCTTCTATTATATTATATATATATATATATATATATTTCTTCATATTTTTTCATGATTGATAAACATAGTAAAATCTAAAAATCCTCAATCTGAAACTATAAAATTGTGTTGTTAATCCGATTTCATTCATAGGGTGCTGAGTCAAAAGTCGATAGCCTCTCATCTTGTACATAGTCCACCCCATTGAAACGAACTATTTTAATTCTTTAATTGTAACATACATAATTCAACTAGTAGACTTATGTCTTTATATAGTCTTTAGAAATCTAATTCAACTTAAAGTAGACTTTATCAAATATATATTATTTTAAAATAAATATTTTTTTTTTAAAATATCATTAAAAGAGTTATCTCTTTTAAATATAAACAACATATTTCAATTCTAATTAAGTTCTATTATAATATATAAATAATATATATTTTTTTCAGTGAACATCTTCTAATTTTCGACTCTTAATCTCAACAATCTATTTGCACTCATCAAACAGTCCTCAATCTGTGTAAAACTAAAAAAGTTTTACATTGTATAACACTATCTTATCCCTATAGATATATATGATCCACTTACTTAATATAAATTTTCAGTATATTTTTTAAAATTTTTACATATATTTAGGATCATTTGATGAGTAAAAATAGAAGACTGAGATTAAATCTTTATTTTTTTTCCAACGAATATCTTCTCATTTTCTACTATCATCTCATATCTATTTTCATTTATGTAAAACTAAGAAGTTTTATACACTATAATTGGATCATATTCATATATATATATTTAAGACCGTTGAATGAGTGAAAATAAACGTTGAGATTAACAGTAGAAAATGAGAAGATATTCACTCTAATAAAAAACAATGAGTTAATCTGATCAATCTATTTTCACTTATTTAACAGTTCTAAATTTGTGTAAAACTAAAAGAGTTTTACGTTGTGTAAGTGAATCATAACCCATATATATAAAGTTTTTGGTGTCAACAAGTTAAGGGATAACCTAAAAGGTAAAGTACACAAATAGTTATCCGACTATAGGCGTTGCTTTGTTGAGTCTTTTGACTATTAAAAGTTACAAAATGATCATCTAACTATATAACGTTGCTTTGTTGAGTTTCTTAACTATTAAAAATTACAAAATAGTCATCAAACTATTTATATGTTCCAAACATATCATTTTTCAATAAAAATTGACAGTCATCTAAGATAGACGTTAACATGATGCTTAAAATATGATAGTCTTTTAAGATTATAAGATCATATTTTAACATATCTCAATGAGTAGTTTAACGTCTAGCTCATATTGCCGTTAATTTTTTTAACAAAAAAGGATGAGTTTAGAACATATAAATAGCTGGATGACAATTTTATCATTTTTAATAGTCGAGAGACTCAACAAAATAACGTCCTACAATTAAAGGACGAGTTTATAACTTTTAATAGTCGATAGACTCAACAAAACAACACCTTATAATCAGAAGACCATTTATATATTTAACCCTAATATAAAATCTATCATTGTCTACCAAGCAAGCACATAGCAGACATCCAAAAAAAAAGCACATAGCGCACAGACTAGAACCACTACCACATCGACTGCTATAAACTCAATTCGGAATCAACAACTGATTGTTGAATTATTAGCTTTTATATATCATTTAGTATAAGAAGAAGAAGAAAAAGAAGATGATGGGCGTTTGAAATTGAAACCCTAGCCCTATACAGATTTGATAAATGTTGAGGAGAATGAATGGCGTCGTCTCTGCTCGGCCTCTCTTCTTCCACTTCACTACTGCTACTCCCCTTCACACCCACCCTCCGATAGACTCAACAAAACAACATCTTATAATCAGAAGACCATTTATATATTTAACCCTAATATAAAATCTCTCATTGTCTACCAAGCAAGCACATAGCAGACATAAAAAAAAAAAGCACATAGCGCACAGACTAGAACCACTACCACATCGACTGCTACAAACTCAATTCAGAATCAACAACCGATAGTTGAATTGTAACCCCCTAGACCCAACCTATGCGTTTCAACTAAGTCTAGTGGATCACATTCATGATTCTTAAAGATATTTTTCCGAAACCATTATTCAATCAAGGTAAAATCACATTATAAATGATGTTTATGAAATTATAATAATTTATACTATAAAACACAACCCATAAATATAATAAAAAAACCAATTAATTTAAACATATCTTAAAAATCCAAATTTACGATAAACCAAATATAAATAGCAAAAGAGTAATCATTATAAAATCAATACTTTAAAATAAGGCCCATGTTACCAAAATAGTGTCATCTTAAAAGATAAAACATTACAATACGATATACTTCAAGAGATATGTCGATCCTCCAAGTGCTCGATCAGGTGAATCTAACCAACAATATCTGAAAGGAGAAAACATTTTCGAAAAGTGAGCTAGGCTCAGTGTGTCCCAACATTACTATAAAATCATGATAGGTACCCTAAACAAATCATAGTCCAGTAAATCTCATAAAAATTATACTGCAGTAAATCCCATAAAAGAGTTACCCTAAAGGAACATCTTAGGGCCTGAGAGCCTACCCAAGATAGATTTCGGGGCCATGGGGCCTACCTAAGAACACATCTTAGGGCCGCAGGGCCTACCCGAGAATGATCTCAGGGCCGCAGAGCCTACCTAAGAGTCATATTAGGTCCGTAAAATTTTCCAGCTTGATCAGAGCTGTACTTTATAAATTCGTATTCCAAAAATTCAATTGCACCGTGACATAAATTCCATAAATCCATAAACATGGTAATCATATACCATTTCAAAACAAAATCAGATAGCGGTCATAATCCATAAACCATTACATTAAATCGGTGCATCAATAAAACAGTAACCCAAAGAATTCGGTGTACCACATATTAAAACAAATAAAGCAGTTCAGTAATAAATATGGAACACACCTCGATAATAGGTTCAAGTAGTAGATCTACTGATTGCTGGTCTCATCACGCTCTGCTACAATTTTCGAACCTAATTTATAATAACACTATATTACTAATGGGTAACATAATTAATCTCTAAAATCATAAAATTTACGGGTCTTTCGGGTGAATACTGGCACACGTGGTTTAACTGATCTAGAAGAGCTAGGTCGAGCTGTCGAACGATCCGAAGAGTCTCTTGTACCTTCAAACAATAATAATTTATCAACCTCAAGTCTTACTTAATCTATCAAAGCTAAAATTCTTAAGTATATAAACATTTTCCGGGTTTGACTATTAATTTGGAGGATTTTGAGTCTGAATTTGACCAAACGGATTGCGGAATCAGAATCAGGACGTCGAAAAACATAAAGTATGACTTTTCGAAAATTCAAATTCTTGGTCAAAGTCAAAGTCAATGGGTTTGACTGATGATTTGGAGGTCTTCAGGTTCAAATTTGGCGAAACTGACTTCAGAAACGGATTCGACACGTCGAAAAATGTTAGAATAGGTATCCTCAAATAAAATCAAAGGTTGTTTAATGGCCGGTCAAAGTTATGGTCAAAGGTGTTCAATAGACCAGAGTCAAATATTACGAAAATATCATTTTTTTAATAATTACCAAAATATAACCGTTTTAAATATAATTACCAAAATATCATTGTTTTTAAATAATTACCAAAATATCACTATTTTTAAAATAATTACCAAAATATCACTGTTTTTAAATAATTATCAAAATATCACTGTTTTTTAAATAATTACCAAAATATCATTGTTTTAAAATAATTACCAAAATATCATTGTTTTAACAATAATTACCAAAATATCACTGTTTTTAAATAATTATCAAAATAGCACCCTTTTAAAAATAATTACGAAAATAACACTTTTAAAATATTTTCCGAAATAGCACCTAACATAAATTAATTACAAAACTAACACCCGAAGCTTTCAAATTTTCCTCTTATAAACCCATATTGTCAAATATATGAACTTGAATCCAAGATAATTCTCCTTGCAATAAGAAAGAAAAATGATTATTAAAAATTATTTAATAATTCAATAACCCAATTGATAAAACGAGCAAAGAAGTTTCACCAGCCGGTCAACAAAACCCGAAACACGCCTCATCACTGATCAACCCTTCGTTCATAAAAAAAGCACAGTAAACGATCATAGATATGTAGCAAGAACTAGATTGAGATGAAAAATATACCGCTTTAAAATATCCTTAAGAAGTTTTTGTTCTCGATTCGGCCAAACGGTGGTTGAATACGTGGAATTTAGGGTTGGGTTTTCGTCGTTGGATGACACCAGTTTGATTTTCGACGACGGAGCACAAAATCCACGGCTAAAACAGTGATGAAAAATGGTGACTTAAGTTTCTCCTATTTAGGAATTTGCTCTCAACGGGAAGGAATTTGCAATAATGGTTAATCATCCGATCTTTAAAATAAAACAACCACTTATTGTTTTAAATAAAACAAATAGCAACATGGCTTAGTGGTATATAAAAAATATAATATCATGGCTTAGTGGTTAGTCATTGTCTGCCACTTCATGGGATAAGAGTTCTAAACCCTATGACCACCATTACTTAATTATAGTGCTATAATATATTTATTTATAATATTGTGTCAATTTATAGGGTGTGACAATTCTCACCCTCTAAAAGAAATTTCGTCCTCGAAATTTACCTTATGAAATTAGATGAGGAAACTGAGCCTCCATTGACTTCAATGTCTCCCAAGTACCTTCTGAGGGGCCTCGATTACTCCATTGAACTTTGATCATTGGGATACGCCTATTCCGAAGAACTCACTCATCCCTTTCTAATATCTGAATGGGCTCCTCCTCATATGACAAATCAGGTCTCAACTCTACATCCTCAACCTTAATGATATGAACTGGATCTGGATGGTATCGCCTCAACATAGACACATGAAATATATTATGAATACAACTGAGTTGGGGAGGCAACTCAAGCTGATATGCAACAGGCCATACCATCTTCAAGATATTAAATGGACCAATAAATCTTGGACTCAATTTACCCTTACGCCCGAATCTCAATATTTTCTTCCACGGAGATACTTTTAGAAAGACATGATCTCCAACCTCAAACTGGATATGTTTCCTCCTCTGATATGCATAAGACTTTTGTCTATCAAATGCCTCTTTCAGACGGTCATGAATCAATTTGACTGTGTCCTCCGTCTCGCGTACTAACTCAGGTCCCAATGTCTTCCTTTCACGCAACTCAGTCCAACAAATCGGGGTGCGACATCTTCGCCCATAGAGTGCTTTGTAGGGTGCCATATGAATGCTGGTCTGATGACTGTTATTGTAAGAAAATTCAGCCAACAGCAAAAAGTTCTCCCAACTACCACGAAAATCAATTACGTAGCCCCGCAACATATCATTCAGAATCTGAATCACTCTCTCAGATTGACCATCAGTCTGTGGGTGAAAGGATGTACTATAATCCAATCTTGTTCCCAAATCCGCATGTAGCGCCTTCCAAAATCTCGAAGTAAATCTCGGATCTCGATCAGATATAATAGACAATGGAACACCATGCAATCTGACAATCTCTGAAATATACAATCTCACCAGCTTGTCCAAAGTATAATTTACCCGCACATGAATGAAGTGAGCTGACTTTGTAAGTCTGTCAACAATCACCCAAACTGAATCCTTTTTCGAATGAGTCATTGGTAAGCCAGTAAAAAAATCCATAGTAATACACTCCCATTTCCATTCAGGAATCTTGATAGGCTGTAACAAACCTGATGGATGTTGATGTTATGCTTTAACTTGCTGACAAGTCAAACACCTAGCCACAAAATCTGAGATGTCCTTCTTCATGCCGACCCAATGATACCTCTCTCTAAAATTCCGGTACATCTTATCTCCACCGGGGTGCATATCATATGGACTACTGTGAGCCTCATTAAGAATAATCTGCCTCAACTCAACATCATCAGGCACACAATATCGACCCTTAAAGCATAAAACTTCATCATGATCAAAGGCGTAATCTGAGCTTGTCCCCTGCTCTACTTGCTCAAATATGGATAGCAAAGAGCTATCAAGGGGCTGCTTAACTTTAATTTCATCAACCAAAGTCGGTTTAACTTGTAATTCTGCTAACAGAGTGCCATCGTCATATAAATTCATCTTGGCCATTAAAGACCTTAACACCAATACCGCATTTCGACTCAAAGCATCCACCAATATGTTAGCTTTACCAGGGTGATAATCAATCACGCAATCATAATCCTTTAGAAGCTCTAGCCAGCGTCGTTGTCTCAAATTAAGCTCCTTCTAGGTCAGAAGATACTTTAAGCTCTTATGATCAGTGAAAATATAACACTTTTTTCCGTAAAGATAGTGTCTCTAAATCTTCAAGGCAAAAATCACTACTGCTAACTCCAAATCATGAGTTGGATAATTACACTCATGTGGTCGCAGTTGACGGGACGCATAAGCCACCACCTTACCTTCCTGTATTAGAACACAGCCAAGTCCTGAGTGTGAAGCATCACTATACATTGTAAAATCCTTCCCAGACTCTGGTTGAAACAACACTGGTGCTTGAGTCAACACCGCCTTTAATTTCTCAAAGCTCTTCTGTTGTGCCTCGCCCCAGTCAAATGACACGTTCTTCCTTAACAACTTTGTCAAAGGAGCAGCAATGATCGAGAAGCCCTCGACAAAACGTCGATAATATCCAGCCAAGCCCAAGAAACTACGGATCTCAAAGACGTTCTTGGGTTGTTTCCAATTCACAATAGCCTCGATCTTGCTTGGATCGACCTGAATACCTCGAGCAGAAATAATATAGTCGATGCTCTCTCAAGGTCCGCAGAACAATATTCAAATGCTCATCATGCTCTGTTTCCGTCCGAGAATAAACCAGAATATCATCAATAAAGACAACCACAAATTGATCCAAATATGGTCGAAACACACTATTCATCAAATCCATGAAAGTTACGGGAGCGTTCATCAAACCAAAATGCATTACTAAGAATTCATAATGACCATATCTAGTGTGAATGGTCGTTTTTGCAACATCGGACCCCTTAACTTTCAATTGGTAATACCCCGAACGAAGATCAATCTTAGAGAATACAGTAGCTCCTCGCAACTGATCAAATAAGTCGTCAATCCTGGGTAATGGATACTTATTCTTGATCGTCATCTTGTTCAACTTCCGATAGTCAATACATAGCCTTAGCGATACATCCTTCTTTTTCACAAACAAAACTAGAGCTCCCCAGGGTGAGGTACTATGCCGAATAAATCCTCGATCGAATAATTCTTGCAATTGGACCTTCAACTCCTTAAGTTCCTTTGGAGCCATGCGATAAGGTGCCATAGAAATAGGTGAAGATCCCGGATAAGTCTCAATCTCGAACTCTACCTTTCTATCAGGAGGTAACCCAGGCAGCTCCTTCGGAAAGACATCAGAAAACTCGCTAACTGTACGAATCTCCTCGATCGTGGACAAGGAACCTTTAGTGTTCAGAATACAGGCAATGAAAGTCTCATATCCCTTCCTGATCATACGATCAATTTCCATAGCTGAAACTATATTGGAGAGATAGCCACGTCGTTCCCCAATTAACACAACAGTACGACCATCTGAAGTCTTCAGAGTAGCTCTTTTGTACTCGCAATCCGGATTTACCTTGTGTTTATTCAATCAATCCATCCCAAGAATTAGATCGAACTCCTCTAAAGGAAGCTCCATAAGATCAGCGAGAAAAATTTCTCCTTAAACCTCCAGAGGACAATGCCGAAATACTTTATTCACTAATACTGCCTGTCCTACTGGACTCGTAACCGTAACATTATTATCAGTGTTCTCGATCGGAATCTGAAGGTTTCGAGATACTGAGCTCGATACAAAGGAGTGGGTGGATCCATTGTCTAGTAATGCAAAGTATGTAATAGAATAAATAGTAAATGTATCTGCAATAACCTTAGGCTCATCTCTGTCATCCCGACGTCTAGTGGCGTAAACCAAAGCTGGCTGTCTAGCCTCAGAAACAGTTGGCCCTCTATTCTACTGAGGTCGGGCTCTACTTTCTGTCCTGGACGCTGAACCACGAGCCTTTACTTGGCTACGATCTCTAATTGGAGTATGTACTATAGTCTGTGAACGCACAAGAGTCTGGGTAGCGGTCCGCTCAGACGAAGCTAGCTGAGGACAATCCCTCCGAAAATGACCACTAGATCCACAATGAAAACATGCCCCGGTCTTCCTATAACACTCTCCCGTGTGCCGTTTACCACAAAAGTCACAATGAGTCATTTGAAACGGAACCGAAGAACCACCTCTACTAACAGCTGAAGGTGATGAAGCTACAGGCCTGAAGCGTGTATTGCTTATCTGAGGGGCTGAAGTACGAGTCCTCTTACCGGACTGTGCGGATGATTCAGTAGGGCCAAAAGATTTCCTAGATCGCTCCTGATCAACACGCTCTCTACTAGAAGCTAAAGCCTTCATCTCCTCAGCATCCTTGGTTTTGCTCACCACCACATCAAAAATCTCATCTTGAAGGTCTACCACCTGCCTACGTAGCTCGTATATGAGTCCGAGGGCAAATTTACGGCATCGATCTCTCTCGGTAGGCACCAGACTGATTCCATACTTTAACAATTTCAAGAACTCTATCTCATACTCTGAAACAGTCATATCGTCCTGAACCAAGTCCTGAAACTGTTGTCGTCTCTGGACTAAGTAACGCTCCCCCAAGAATCGACTCCGAAATCGCTCCTTAAAGAAATCCCATGTCAAACGATCGGTAGGAACACTACTGGTCACTGACTCCCACCAGGTGTGGGCATTGCCATCTAACATCGCTACTGCCCCTAAATATCTCTTAGTTGGGTCCAAACCCAACTGATCCATGTGTCTTTCTATATCTTGAAGCCAATCTTCTGCTTCAATAGGAATTCCTCCAAGCTGTCCTCCAAAAGTCCTGACCCCATTGGCGATCATAGTTTGAGAAATAGGCACCTCAGATCCAACACCAGCAGCTCTGACCGCTTCTTGAATCAACTGTAAAAATTGTCTACCAAAATTCTCATCAAATGCAACTCTGGTAGAATCAGACTCACTATCGGTCGCTCCCCTGATCGGTGTAGTCATGCCAATCCCAACAGCAGGAGGTAAATTTGTCGGGGTTGTAGGAGCAGAATCACTTGTCGGAGGTGGGGGATTTACTCGAATCTCGTCGATCGGATCTGTAAATCTAGCCACTCGACCTCGTCCTCGGCTAGTTCGACGTCCACATCTAGCACTCATTTTGGTAGATCTATAGTTTACTACAGAAGATAAAATTTAGGGTTAGATAAGCACTTGGAGTCTCAAACACAATTAAAATCTTAAAAACTTTGAGTCATGGCCTTAGCAACAGGTTTTGTAACATATTTCAAAACCATATTTTTAATTTGGACTCATACACAGTTCGAGGTTTAAAAACCAAAAACTTTGATACCAATTAAATGTAACCCCCTAGATCCAGCCTATGCGTTTCGACTAAGTCTAGTGGATCACATTCATGATTCTTAAAGATATTTTTCCGAAACCATTATTCAATCAAGGTAAAATCACATTATAAATGATGTTTATGAAATTATAATAATTTATACTATAAAACACAACTCATAAATATAATGAAAAAAACCAATTAATTTAAACATATCTTAAAAATCGAAATTTACGATAAACCAAATATAAATAGCAAAAGAGTAATCATTATAAAATCAATACTTTAAAATAAGGCACATGTTACCAAAATAGTGTCATCTTAAAAGATAAAACATTTCAATACGATATACTTCAAGAGATATGTCGATCCTCCAAGTGCTCGATCAGATGAATCTAACCAACAGTATCTGAAAGGGGAAAACATTTTCGAAAAGTGAGCTAGGCTCAGTGTGTCCCTACAGTACTATAAAATCATGATAGATACACTAAACAAATTATAGTCCAGTAAATCTCATAAAAATTATACTACAATAAATACCATAAAAGAGTTACCGTAAGGGAACATCTTAGGGCCTGAGAGCCTACCCAAGATAGATTTCGGCGCCGTGGGGCCTACCTAAGAACACATCTTAGAGTCGCAAGGCCTACCCGAGAATGATCTCAAGGCCACAAAGCCTACCTAAGAGTCACATTAGGTCTGTAAAATTTTACAGCTTGATCAGAGCTGTACTTTATAAATTCGTATTCCAAAAATTGAATTGTACCGTGATATAAATTCCATAAATCCATAAACATGGTAATCCTATACCATTTCAAAACAAAATCATATAGCGGTCATAATACATAAACCATCACATTAAATCGGTGCATCAATAAAACAACAACCCAAAGAATTCGATGTACCACATATTAAAACAAATAAAACAGTTCAGTAATAAATAGGGAACACACCTCGATAATAGGTTCAAGTAGTAGATCTACTGATTGCTGGTCTCACCACGCTCTGCTACAGTTTTCGAACCTAATTTATAATAACACTATATTACTAATGAGTAACATAATTAATCTCTAAAATCATAAAATTTACGGGTCTTACGGGTGAATACTGGCACATGTGGTTTAACTGATCTAGAAGAGCTGGGTCGAGCTGTCGAACGATCCAGAGAGTCTCCTGTACCTTCAAACAATAATAATTTATCAACCCCAAGTCTTACCTAATTGATCAAAGCTAAAATTCTTAAGTATATAAACATTTTCCGGGTTTGACTATTAATTTGGAGGATTTCGAGTCTGAATTTGACCAAACGGATTGCGGAATCGGAATCAAGACGTCGAAAAACATAAAGTATGACTTTTCAAAAATTCAAATTCTTGGTCAAAGTCAAAGTCAACGGGTTTGACTGATGATTTGGAGGCATTCAGATTCAAATTTAGCGAAACGAACTTCGGCACGTCGAAAAATATCAGAATAGGTATCCTCGAATAAAATCAAAGGTCGTTTAATGGTCGGTTAAAGCCGGTCAAAGTGAGTCAAATATTACGAAAATATCACTTTTTTAAAATAATTACCAAAATATCACTATTTTTTAAATAATTACCAAAATATCACTGTTTTTAAAATAATTACCAAAATATTATTGTTTTAACAATAATTACCAAAATATAACTATTTTTAAATAATTACCAAAATAGCACCCTTTTAAAAAGAATTACGAAAATAACACTTTTAAAAATATTTACCGAAATAGCACCTAACATAAATTAATTACAAAACTAACACCCGAAGCTTTCAAAATTTCCTCTTATAAACCCATATTGTCAAATATATGAACTCGAATCCAAGATAATTCTCCTTGCGATAAGAAAGAAAAATGATTATTAAAAATTATTTAATAATTCAATAACCCAATTGATAAAACGAGCAAAGAAGTTTCACCGGCCGGTCAACAAAACCCAAAACATGCCTCATCACTGATCAACCCTTCGTTCATAAAAAAAGCACAGTAAACGATCATAGATATGTAGCAAGAACTAGATTGAGATGAAAAACATACCGCTTTAAAATATCCTTAAGAAGTTTTTATTCTCGATTCGGCCAAACTGTGGTTGAATACGTGAAATTTAGGGTTGGGTTTTCATCGTTGGATGACACCAGTTTGATTTTCGACGACGGAGCACAAAATCCACGACTAAAACAGTGATGAAAAATGGTGACTTAAGTTTCTTCTATTTGGGAATTAACTCTCAACGGGGAATGAATTTGCAATAATAGTTAATCATCCAATCTTTAAAATAAAACAAGCACTTATTGTTTTAAATAAAACAAATAGCAACATGACTTAGTGGTATATAAAAAATATAATATCATGGTTTAGTGGTTAGTCATTGTCTATCACATCATGGGATAAGAGTTTTAAACCCTATGATCACCCTTACTTAATTATAGTGCTATAATATATTTATTTATAATATTGTGTCAATTTATGGGTGTGACATGAATTATTAGCTTTTATATATCATTTAGTATAAGAAGAAGAGGCAGAAGATGATGGGCGTTTGAAATTGAAACCCTAGCCCTATACAGATTTGATAAATCTTGAGGTGAATGAATGTCGTCGTCTCTGCTCGGCCTCTCTTCTTCCACTTCACTACTGCTACTCCCCTTCACACCCACCCTCGCTTCCCTCTCCGGCACCGCTTCGTGAGTTCCTTTTTCTCTCAATCTAGAGTTTCTGCTATTTTCCCCTTGATTTTCTAATAAAATCTTCGGAGCTAAAATCCGAGTTTTCCTTTATTCTAGCGATGTAATGTGGTGGAGCCGTTGAAGTTCGACAATGGAAAGCCGCTTTTTCCTCTCCTCACCATCGACCCTGCATTGCCAACCTTTTTGTCTCCGAACTCCCATTTCCAAAACGATATCAACAAAAACGATACTAGGCTCCGTTTCTTTTCTGGCACTGCTAACCCTGCTCTTGCTCAGGTTTTGTATTCAACTCAAACACTTTCTTTCTTTCTTTCTTTCTTTCAGATTGTTTAGATTATTTATCTGATAAGTATCTAGATATACAGGAATCTGAGTTGTGTAATTGCTGTTTCTATATTGGATAGGAAATAGCATGCTATATGGGTCTGGAGCTTGGGAAAATCAAGATAAAGCGTTTTGCCGACGGTGAGATTTATGTTCAGTTGCAAGAGAGTGTGAGAGGGTGTGACGTGTACCTGGTGCAACCCACTTGTCCCCCTGCCAATGAGAATCTTATGGAGCTTCTCATTATGGTTGATGCTTCTGCTAAGAACATTACTGCTGTCATTCCCTATTTTGGATATGCCAGGGCCGACAGAAAGGTAACTCACTACGCCCAATTACTGTGTTACCTTCAGTTCAAAACTCGTCTATACTATGAAATGCTTGATCAAATGGAATTAAGTTCCAGATTTTCATTTGAATTATTGTTTTAGGATTCTCTCTATTTTGGTTTAAATTGTAAAATTCTGTATCATTTCTTACCGTTCTAAACGATAGAAAGTAAATGCTGTTTGATTCATATTAATTTCAAAGATGCTAATTGTATTAAAGTAAGTACAGCATCACTTTGGTTGAATTATTTTCCTTGGTTTTGGTTCTTCAAGTACAACATATTGGCTTTTTTTAGAGTTTCCAAACATCCCGTTCAAACATTTTCTTGGATCTAAAAGAAAGTAAGAGAGAATTCCATTTCCAATCATGAAACTTCAAATATCCTTTAAATGAAAAGGCACATCTTGAGATGATAACTGCATATGCATTCTTCACTAGACGCATAGTGCTGCTTGATTGGTTATTTTATCCACTGTTCTTCCAGACTCAGGGGCTTGAATCTATTGCTTCCAAACTTGTAGCAAATTTGATTACTGAAGCAGGTGCAAATCGTGTTCTTGCTTGTGATCTTCATTCTGTGCAATCCATGGTTTACTTTGATATCCCAGTAGATCATGTTTATGGGCAGCTAATTTTTTCACATACTATCTATATAGCTTTGATGTTCTATGTTTAGAGGTACAAATAGATACTAACTTAAGTATTTAGCAAAATTACTGTACGAATCAAGAATCTAAACTTTAGTATTTATGAAAAGCTTAAATGCAATCCTTCTATGAGGAGTTGCTTTTATATTTGTATTCTTTTTTTGTGTCAACTTATGAATTTTTAATGCAAAAGCTTTATCTGCTCCTGTATCAGTTCTTGACACTGCCCTGTTCTATGCCAGCAACATGTTCTTTATGAACTTTTTGCTCATTGCAAAATATTTCTTTTCTGCAATTCCAGCCTGTGATTCTTGATTATCTTGCTAGCAAGACAATATCTTCTGATGATTTGGTGGTAGTCTCACCTGATGTTGGTGGTGTTGCTTGAGCACGTGCTTTTGCCTAAAAATTATCGGATGCGCCTCTTGCTATTGTTGATAAAAGGCGTCATGGGCATAATGTTGCAGAGGTGAGATCTAAGTTTTCAGAGTTGTTTTATGCTTAATCTCAATGGAATAACATTTTAAACAGTGTAATTTCGCGGCTCTGCACTTTTATGTGCATTGGAAATTTTAGGAAGTTATTATAATAACTATCTTTAGCCCAATATTTGCTTCTAATTTCAAGCTTCGCTTTCTCGTTTAAACTTTCTGTGCTGTAAAATTAATATGGTGCTATTCTCAAATTGAACTTGAAATTAACAAACAAATATGAACTTATAGGTAATGAATTTGATAGGTGATGTGAAGGGAAAGGTTGCAGTGATGGTGGATGACATGATTGACACTGCTGGTATTCTTCTCTTTATCTCTGGGGAAAAATGTGATTTCTGATGATATTTCTTTGTGCGACTGTATCCCAAAAATCAGAATATATTAGCCTTGCCATATATTATTTCTTCTTTATCAGCGTTAACATGAGAATGCTAGTTACTGAATCTTCATTAGCTGTTAATTATTGAATTGTGGGTTTCACAGGGACACTCGCCAAAGGCGCAGCTCTTTTACATCAAGAGGGGGCCCAGGAAGTTTATGCGTGCAGTACACATGCTGTTTTTAGGTATATGGTGCCTGGATCTTTATCAGTGTTTAAATATGCGCGTAGGACACAATATTTAAGCAGTTCCACAATTTGGACATCTCTTAAAAGTTTGAATTTGTTAGTACTCTTGGAGCAGCTTTAGAATCCCAAAACTGTTAAAAGTTTGGGATTTATTAATGAACTATGTATCAAATGCTATTTAGGTAATGATGGTTTAGTTTTGTATCAAACCTTTTTTGTTTGTGCGTTGTATGATAAAAATGCAAAGGGAAAATTTGTGTATCCCATCATATTAGTAACTGTGTTGATTCGTTTGCCTGGTTTCAGTCCTCCTGCAATAGATAGGTTGTCAAGTGGCCTTTTCCAAGAAGTAATCATAACAAACACCGTCCCAGTGTCAGAGCAGAACTATTTTCCTCAGTTGACAGTCCTGTCTGTGGCAAACCTTCTGGGAGGGACCATATGGCGTGTTCATGATGACTGCTCTGTAAGTAGCACCTTTTATCTAATAACATTAACAACCAAATTTTGTTCCTTACCATAGCCAAAGAAGCAGCTTGGGCCAACGTCTACTCTACAAACTTGCTATGGGAATCTCATCAAGACTTGATGGTATAGTGCATATGAATGTTCCCTTCCACCAGTTCATATCTAAATTGTGATGAAACAGTCTACCGGCTGCAGTCTGTGAATCACGGTCAGCTTCAATCTGATGTTTGGTGGCATCTTCATCTCTCTTCACGCAATGGAAGCTCCTTATATACCCCCAGTTCCAAGGCAACGAGAGCAGTAGCTGAGGCTACTATCACTACAATTTTTGCACCTGCACAAGTTCATTGAACCATTACCTACCACCATCCAATATGCAGTTGCTCTAATTGATATCTCAACATTTTGGTCATTCTCTGGGAAGGATGAACTTGGTTTGTCCTTCCTACAACAACATAACCAAAAATCAAAGAGGGACACAAATCACAACACAGAAGCATATGATGGTTGGAGCAATACAGCTGCTAAAAGAGAATCAGAAAAGCACGTTGAAAACTGTTTTTATTTACTTAAAAAACAGTCCCTACACAATCCCTATGCAGAGGAAAAGGAGACAGAAAGTCGTCTTCCATAACAATTATGGCAATCCACGCATGGTGGATCATTTGTGAGTTTGAAAGAACATAATAAACAAAAAATTGAAAAGAAAGAACAATATTTGATTCATTCTTTTTAATATTTAGACAACAATACAAACAAGTACACTCAACAATTACTCCCTTAAGTTCAACATCATGTTTCCTAATTTTTAATCTTGTAATATGTTTCACCACAAATTTAATAACAGTAATCATTTCAATCAACAAATATATACATAATTTCAGTATAGTAAAATATTTGAACAAAATCAACGGCAAATGTCACAATAAAAGTGTCATCATGTATTTGTATTCTATGAAGATGAATGTGAAAGCTTGATAAGTCATTAGAAACAAAGTGTGAGGGCAAATTAATTCTCTCTAAACCTTATCCTTGTAAGGTAATTAAGTTGTCCTCAATTCTCACGTCAAAGCTCAAAGTCTATCATTGATAAACTGCCTATTTTGTCATTCATCTATTCTCGCAGATTTATTTTGGTTACCCATATATATATATATTTTTCATAATCATACATAAACTTATGTTTTGGTTCCATTTTGTTCACCTATCGTTAAAAAATAAATGATGATGTTAATGTGTCATCATAAGGTAATGACACATCATCATCGAAAAAATAAAAAAATTACCACATCAATAGTTTTTTTTATTTTTGACGATGGGTAATCAAAACGGAACAAAATCATAAGCTTAAGTATCATTTTGAAAAAAAATAGTTAGCTGATTAAAATGAAGCCACTAAAATAACTGACCAAAAACTATCATTCAGATGTTGGGGTGGTTGAGGCTGAAGCACAAAAAACAATTCAAAAGAAGAAGAAACACTTGTCGGTTACCGACCACAGCATTAACATTGGGTAGTTGGAACAAATTAATTGTCTTTGAATAGTAAAGCCAACACAAATATGAATTATTCATCAGCCTACCATTTGCTATTTCTGCATTATCTCAGCTCCTCTTTCACCCTCATAAATATGCATTTATTATTCCTTTGTTTTATGATGAAACTTACAATTTTTGGGCAAATAATTCATAGATGTACACCCCATGTTGTCACAAGCTGTTCTATTCTGTTGCATATAAAAGTTTAACACTGCAGTTTCCAGCAACATTTGATCCATAAAAAGGGAAAAAGAAAGGGACTTGGGAGAATTAAATGAAGCTGGAACTGGCTTGCTAAAAAAATAACAATGTCCTAGTGATGAATTTTGCTACAAAGGTTGAGCAAAAAGGAAAGAAGTTGATTGTGTTGACGGCCGGAGGCAATCGAAACCTCGGTCCTGCAAAGAGGGCAAGTGGATCCATACTGTAACCACCCATCGATGCAATCAACATGGAAGCAGTGGTTGCATCGAGGCAGCCACCGGAGCCTCTCCCCTTCTCCGGCTTCATATAGACACACACAACAATAGGGTATATTTTCTGATGCACCTGCAGCTTTCGTTGTTGTGGGATAATATCTGTAAGGGAAGGTGAAGAACACATTGAAGTTGGAGTTGAGCAATACAATTATAAGAAGAATGGCGAAGAAGATGATGAAGACAAAGGTATTCTTCCTGCGGCAGCAGATACTTGTACAAACCATCCAACTGCATAACTCGCTAATCAGTTCCAACTCACTTCTCATGCCTACTGCCTATTCACCACGTGAACATGAATGGAATTGCATTGAATATTTATCGTGTTTCACTCCCATTCCTTCCTTCATTACATTTACTCGTGTTTTCCAATACCATATACCATGTGTGTATATAGAGGCAGATGTATATATGTCCCAAAATATTGTTAAACTACACTAACTGTACTTATGCAAGATTTGCATATTTTCTATGTGGCGTTCAAGCATAACACAGACATAGTTGAATAGGTTTAAGTTAGGTTTGTTTACGGAAGTTGCTGCTTAAATATTGCCTTGTGGATTAACAGGAACGTGAATTGAAGCAGCCAATGTTTTGGCAGAGAGTGGAAAGTATGCAGCCTTCCCAAGCCCAAATAATCAGCCAGACTCTTGGGGTAGAAAACAGGTGTACCAACAGCACCACTGCTTCGGCTTTGGGTTATCAAATTTCAACTTGTACGTTGTCAGTTGCGACACGTTCCACTTATTATATTAGAGGGTGAAAGCTATACTTTTGTAAACATACCGTGAGGGACAGAGTAAAGATTAAATTATGAGGGGACAAGTTTATTTTTAAAATAAATAAGATCTAAATATAATAAAATCATAAAAATTAAGTGATTAAGGATTTAATTTTATTAATTTTAAAATTTAAAGGTCTTAAAATGTAATTAAACTAGACAAATTTGGGGTCAAAATTTAATTTCATTAATTTTAAAATTGACATTGTCTAAAATTTTGAAAAGACAAGAGCTTAATTATAATGATTTCAGAACTATCAATGGCTTAAAATATAATTATATCATGAAAATTGGGAGCCATTGTCCCTCTCACCTAAAACATGACTCCGTCCCTACATACCATACCTTAAGATGATACACACATACATAAATAAAAACATACCATTAATTTGATTTGACAATTCAATACAAATGTTGCAAGTAACCATCATAATTGATATTTTTTTTTATTTGTCCTTCCAATATGACAATCCATTTCTAGGTTTAGTTCTTTTTATAGTAATATATATGAAATTTACAGTTCCATGCGGGAACCCAAAGCTTTCCCCTTTTCTTATTACTTTTCTTTATTTCTTTCTTTCTTTTTTTGTTGACCAACCCATGTGACACGTATATTCAACTTTCCTAGAACACACTTAGTAAAATTATTTGTTAAAAGGAAACTGAGATCGGAATCAGTTATTATTGAAACGACAAAATCCGATTTGGCAGCGAAGAATTGTCCTTGTAAGATGACATGAATCTTGAAGTAAAAACATGTTTCGATGATCCGAGGAATTTGAGGCGAAGTTGAAGTCTAAGGCTGCTTTCATAATAAGTTTTCTTTATCCCAATTTAGTTATTTTATTTAATTGTTTATTTAATTGTTTATTTGATCATACTTCTTTAAACAATTTAAAACCCATTTTTATTTATTATTATTAATATTTATTATTTTATTATTTTCTTTTTATTTATTATTATCTTTTTTTAATTAAATCTTTTTAATTTTACCTGAAATTCTATTGTTTCCTAAAATAAAGAAACTGTTTTACTAAATCACAAAAATCACAATTTCTGTGGATCGACCCTACTTCTCTATACTACCTTTTCCTTTCTATTTAATTAAGAAGCCGAAATTATCTTGATAGCAAAACGAGGGTTATCACCTCTTCTTCAAATGTCTGTATGTCTTAGGCTTTTATTCTCTCATTTTCATAAATATGTGTGAAATTTCCCCCTTGTAGTGATTATGTATATTATTATAAAATAATAAGTAAACGATGTAAGGGAACAAGATTAAAAAAAATCAAGATTTTATGTGAAAAATACTAAAAGGAAAATAAGTATAGATAAAAGAGAGAAATTTATTATCATGACAAAATTATAATAGGGTCTGCGATTATAATTTCTCATATGAATTATAAAACGTCTTTTGATTTACAATAATCATAATTATTATTAGGGTAAAGTATAATAATGGTCACTAAACTTTTCAAAAGCTTTCATTTAGGTCCCTCAACTTAAAGAGCAAGAAATCTAATATTACAGCTAGTCTTCTTTAATATGAATTCTTATTTTCAGTCAAAATTTAACCAAAAAAAGTATAATCTTATAGGTTCTCTATTTCTCTTCGAATTTATTTCTGCTATTAAACGAGTAGCTTTTTAAACTGGATTAAAAAATTCGGGTCACAAATTCATAAGACTTTGTACCTAACACATGAATTTACTTATAATGAATAATTTCTCTAAATTTGAGGTATAAAATTATTTACGAGTATAGTGTATGTTACATCTTTCTTTGTAAATCTTTATTATTTTTAATGAGTGGTAATTAATTATTATTTTACTTATATCTATTATCATAGTTATAAATTGACGTTACAATTCAATCATCGATAATAAAGATGTTGATCTTCATAACAATGAGATTTTATCTTTGATTTCCTTTGATAATTTGAATGTCTTAAACTTATTTACAGTTGTCAAAAATCCTTTTATATTTCTTCTGTTGGCGTAATATTTTATGTTATAAATGAGAGAATCTTACGCAAAGAGTTAAATTAAATTAATGTGATGATTAATTGTATATAAAAATAATCGAGATTATTTAAAATTGTTTGGGGAAAAATGGCTCAACCATGAACTAATGTGATGATTACTCATACGTAGAAGTCTTTATTGCAATATCTCAAAGTACTGCCAGAATAATGGGATGGGTGAATGATGAGACCATGTTTAATTAGCTAAGCTTTATTATCTGTTAAAGCGTTTAATGTATCAACGTGTTTTCCAGTTACAGCGTGTTTTCCAGCCTAGAGTATCAACGTAGGGTTTAATGTATTGAATTTATAGAAATCATTTCTATTTATAGCATTGCGTGTTTTCCAGCTTAGTTAATTTATACAACAAAAACTTCAATTATTTTTGCAGCCCAGTTCAACCCACATCGACACAGTTGGTTGCTTCCTCCCTCTTTCTTTTCTTCCTCCTCCAAGAAATAAACATAAAAAGAAGTCAATACTCATCTCCCTTCCTATATCTAATTCAAAGAAAATATATCCAAATTGCAAACATAAAGACAAAGAGTTCTTATTATATCACTTATGGGGAACTGCTTTGGAACTCAACAAGTTGATCACCATATCCAGTCCACGAAGAAACTAAAAGACAGCAAACAAAATGGATCACTGCCGGTGCCGGCACCGAAAACAAACAAAGAGAGCTGTGGCGCTGAAGGAAGAAACAAGGAGGGAGGAAAGGTGGCCGTGCCCGAAAGCGGAAAGATTCTGATGAGCACCACCATGAAATTATTCACTTTGGCAGAACTCGAGGCTGCCACCAGAAATTTCAAGCCGGCGACTGTGCTAGGTGAGAGCGGTTTCGGTAGAGTTTTCAAAGGTTGGGTCGATGAGAAAACCTATGCTCCTTCAAAAGTTGGCGTTGGCATGGCGGTCGCCGTCAAGAAATCAAATCCCGATAACTCCCAAGGCTTGCGAGAATGGCAGGTATTTCTCTTCTTTTTCTTTTTAAAGAAAATTTGCTTCCTTAGCAAATTAAATTAATTTAAGGAAATATATTTCATTTTATCTACCCTTAATAATAACGTTTGGAGGGGGTTAAAATATTAAAAAAATATGGTCAAAATGACTATTTAGTCAAGTTTTATATACCTTTTTGTTATAAAATGTAATATTGGGAGTTAAAACACCTTAAAAGAAGAATAAAAATTAAAGTAACTACTTAATCAAAAGTTTAAGAGATTTTTTAATATTACGTATTTTAAAGAATTTATAATTCAATTTGGAATCGAGGAGATTTGAGGTATGAAAATGATGTTGATTTTGACAGGCAGAGGTGAAATTTCTGGGCAAGTTCAGCCATCCAAACCTAGTAAAGTTGTTGGGATACTGTAGGGAGGAGAACCAGTTCCTCATTGTCTACGAATACATGCGAAAGGGCAGCCTGGAAAACCACCTCTTCAGATATAACTCATTTTCTCTGTCTTTTATTTTGAGATATTGCAGAAACTTAAAGCTGTTTTTTTATATACAAAACTCAAATTGCAGCAGGAGGAGCAGAGCCTCATACATGGGGAACGCGGCTTAAAATAGCCATGGGGCCTGCCCAAGCCTCCAATATTTTATTGGATGGGGTAAATTCAAAGCCACCATGGCTATTTTAAGCCGCGTTCCCCATGTATGAGGCTCTGCTCCTCCTGCTGCAATTTGAGTTTTGTATATAAAAAAAACAGCTTTAAGTTTATGCAATATCTCAAAATAAAAGATAGAGAAAATGAGTTACATTTGAAGAGGTGGTTTTCCAGGCTGCCCTTTCGCATGTATTCGTAGACAATAAGGAACTGGTTCTCCTCCCTACAGTATCCCAACAACTTTACTAGGTTTGGATGGCTGAACTTGCCCAAAAATTTCACCTCTGCCTGTCAAAATCAACATCATTTTCATACCTCAAATCTTCTCGATTCCAAATTGAATTATAAATTCTTTAAAATACGTAATATTAAAAAATCTCTTAAACTTTTGATTAAGTAGTTACTTTAATTTTTATTTTAACTCCCAATATTATATTTTATAACAAAAAGGTATATAAAACTTGACTAAATAGTCATTTTGATAATATTTTTTTTAATATTTTAACCCCTCCAAACGTTATTATTAAGGGTAGATAAAATGAAATATATTTCCTTAAATTAATTTAATTTGCTAAGGAAGCAAATTTTCTTTAAAAAGAAAAAGAAGAGAAATACCTGCCATTCTCGCAAGCCTTGGGAGCTATCGGGATTTGATTTCTTGACGGCTAGGTTTGGATGGCTGAACTTGCCCAAAAATTTCACCTCTGCCTGTCAAAATCAACATCATTTTCATACCTCAAATCTCCTCGATTTCAAATTGAATTATAAATTCTTTAAAATACGTAATATTAAAAAATCTCTTAAATTTTTGATTAAGTAGTTACTTTAATTTTTATTTTAACTCCCAATATTATATTTTATAACAAAAAGGTATATAAAACTTGACTAAATAGTCATTTTGATAATATTTTTTTTTAATATTTTAACCCCTCCAAACGTTATTATTAAGGGTAGATAAAATGAAATATATTTCCTTAAATTAATTTAATTTGCTAAGGAAGCAAATTTTCTTTAAAAAGAAAAAGAAGAGAAATACCTGCCATTCTCGCAAGCCTTGGGAGCTATCGGGATTTGATTTCTTGACGGCGACCGCCATGCCAACGCCAACTTTTGAAGGAGCATAGGTTTTCTCATCGACCCAACCTTTGAAAACTCTACCGAAACCGCTCTCACCTAGCACAGTCGCCGGCTTGAAATTTCTGGTGGCAGCCTCGAGTTCTGCCAAAGTGAATATTTTCATGGTGGTGCTCATCAGAATCTTTCCGCTTTCGGGCACGGCCACCTTTCCTCCCTCCTTGTTTCTTCCTTCAGCGCCACAGCTCTCTTTGTTTGTTTTCGGTGCCGGCACCGGCAGTGATCCATTTTGTTTGCTGTCTTTTAGTTTCTTCGTGGATTCTGCATATATATGTGTGTAATCAATCACAGATTAAAGTGAAAGTAGGGAGAAATCTGAACGTACTTGGGGTTGATGACTTTATGGTGGACTGGATATGGTGATCAACTTGTTGAGTTCCAAAGCAGTTCCCCATAACTGATATAATAAGAACTCTCTGTCTTTATGTTTGCAATTTGGATATATTTTCTTTGAATTAGATATAGGAAGGGAGATGAGTATTGACTTCTTTTTATGTTTATTTCTTGGAGGAGGAAGAAAAGAAAGAGGGAGAAAGCAACCAACTGTGTCGATGTAGGCGAACTCTCTTGGTTGCTTCCATAGCTAGAAAACACGCAATGTTACAAATAGAAATGATTTCTATAAATTCAATACAATAAACCTACGTTGCGTTGATACTCTAGACTGGAAAACACGCAATGCTGCAACTGAAGCTTTAACAGATAATAATGCTGCAACTTGGTTGCTTCTGTACGTGGATATACTACCTAAATTTGGGACAATTTTTAAAACGAAAGTAAAGACCGTCAAATTGGGCTGAATTTGCAGAAGCATTAAGGTTCAGTTCTGCAATAGCAGTTTTTCTTGCCGTTCTGTTTGTTGCCATCAGTTCTGTTATGGCAATAACTGCACTCTTTGAAGGGAAAACCGAAAGGCCGAGACTGTTGCCTTACTTGGACAATGGAGCCTCATTTTTCGAACTCTTCACCGCTGTTCCAGTCATTGTAACAGCCCGTCTCATCACTTTTTGATTCAAGATTTCACCAAAAATGATTTCCCTTGCAAACCGCTATGTGGGTTTGAATCATATAAACCGGTGGCGGTGCTGTCTTAGCATATTGGCTCAGTTTCTTGCTTAGCCCTATGTGGGGAATTCATCTTGAGTGCGTCGCAAGGCAAGGATATTATTGTGTGGCAACAGCCTGACTTGATGCAGTTCACAAAGTTTGGTGCAGGCGAGGGCTCAGTGAAGTCGGTCGTTGCCATCGGCAACAAGGTTTTCACCGCACATCAGGACCATAGGATCAGGGCTTGGAAGGTGTCAAGAAGCTCAGAGAACGTGTTCAAGCTTGTTGACACACTTCCTACTGCAAAGGAGTACCTGGGAAACCTCATGAAGCAAAGCAATTATGTAGAAACTCGGCGGCATCATAAGCATTTATGGATCGAGCATGCGGACACCATTTCTTGTTTGGCATTCTACAAAGTGTTGATTTATTCTGTTCATGGGACAAGACCCTTAAGTGTTTGGAATCAATTAAGGCTCATGATGATGCTATCAATAGCTTTGTAGCTCGGAATTGTCTACACAGCATCAGCGGATGGTAAGACCAAGGCTTGGAGAACACAAGGGAAGACCTCCCATTCTTTGTTGGGGGTTTTAGAGGGTCATAAGGATGTTTCATTGAACATGGTCATTATTTCCGACGATGTGAATTGGGTCTATGGAGGAGGTTCCGATGGATACGTTACCAGTTGGGAAGGGAATGATGATTCTTTTACATGGAAATGGATAGGTGAGACAAAAGCACACCAGATGGCAGTTTTGTGTATGTGCATGGTGGGAGAGGTTTTGTTCACTGGCTCAACTGATAAAACCATTGGTATCTGGAAACGAGAGGCCTATGGTAAACTATGTAAAGTTGGGGTCATAAATGGGCATGAAGGACCAGTCAAGTGCTTGCAGGCATCACCACAGTGTAATGTTGGTGCTGGTTTCATGCTCTATAGTGGAGGCCTTGACAGATCATTCAGAGTCTGGTGGGTGCCTAAAGACGAGGAAACCTCTTAAGCAGCAAGCACTGCTTCTTTCTTTTATTTGTTTGTAGTGCTTGCAAAATCATTTGGTTCAGTTTTTTTTTTTAATTAATCCCTTGTACCGACTAATATAGATTGGATTATGCAAAGGTCAGTTATGGGGGTGATCCTCCCTACTCATTTTGCTCGTAAATATCAGAATTTGGACTCCATACATTGTTTAAAAAATTTAGTCCCTCAACACACTAGTTCCGTGAACATAGGATAAAATTCTTCCTAGTGCTGTGTGATCAAATTTTCTTTTTCACTGGGATTCTTGTTAACTGTGAAGTGATTTGAAAGAAAGTTTCAAGCAATACATTTGTTTTATTATTTCATGTACATGATTGAGAATATAGCAGGTTTGTGTTGGTTAATGAAGAATCACGTGTTTGCTAATCAAAGACAAGCAAATCAGGTTAAGCATAATAGAGATTGTTGGGAATTACATTCCTTCTCAATTATAATTAAAATTTGATGGATTTGATCAATAAATCAAACTATAATTTATTGGTTTGTTGGGGACAGAGTGAGGATTAATCAAGTGATGGAGCTTTGTTGAAGGGCAGCTTAACATGGTTCTCACTAGCTCTTGTTAGGGATGACAAGCTAATCTAAAATTATTGAATTTCGATCCAACTCAAGATAATAGTATTACTTTTCATTCAAATTTATAAATAATTGCTATAATACTCATTTTTCTATAATTTTTAGTTAGGTTCTTATTTTACATCAAATCGGGTCAAATATTTATACTCTGAAAATTTCAATTGAATAAGATTTGAGTAAAGTAAATATGCTCTTTGGGGCGGATGGGATGATTGATATATATTTTACGGATCATGTTAAATTAAAGTGGCCTGTATATATTTTTTGGATTGAATAGAGTTGGCAATTAAAAAAAAAACCTCACCGGTTACTATCTTTAGCTCTTACACAAACATTTATCAAGGCAATAATAAAGGAATCGTTGCCTTAATTGTGTTGTCCAACTAGACTAAGTTTGTCGGATTAGTAGACATGTTTGTCCTTTAATAGGGACTAATCAAATCGAAAAACATTCATCTAGCCTAACAATTAAGTATAGATCAAAGGAAAAGAGAAAGAAAGAAAAGCATGAAAGAACGAATTTAGTAGGGAAGAGTTGAGTGGCGGATTTAAAAATTAAAAAATGAGAGTCTAAAATTTGCTGCCTAACCCAACAGTTTTTTAATAATCCCGATGATTTCAAGATAATATCAATTCAGATTTTTTTAATTAATAAAATATATAATTATTCGAACTCATAATCTTTTAAAACATAACATTTTATTTTATCATTGAAATCACATGTAAAGAAAACAAACATGAAAAATCACCACCATTGAGCAGCAGATCTCGAGGCATATGTACACAACTTCCATCTGTTTGAAAGACTTCTTTAGTCTTTGTTCTGGATCATTAATATGTTTATAATACCCAGCCCAATGAAACTAAGATTTGGCTTTCAATTAAACTCTATTTTTTTAATTAAGCATTGATATTTGATTTATTGGCTAATTAATTTAGATTGGGTTTTACAGAGGTTTATTATGGTATGGGCAACCCTCTCAACTTAATTTGTTCTATTCGTAAATGTCAATGTTAAAACCTCTAATCTGATTTAAAGAATCTAATATCTTATTCTATTAGACCAACTGATAATTGATAATTAAACTCTACTTTAATTTGGAATGCAATTGCTTTGACATGGAAATTGAGCGGAAATAACTGAAGCGGAAGCGTAGAAAACATATGGAATTTTATGAATTGATTATGGAAAGTTGTTGGTTTTACTTTCCTTACTAAATTATGGTAGATGTAGGGGTGAATTCAGAAATATTTTTTTGTGTGGATATATATATATATATTAATAATATAAATTTATTTATATGTAAAGTGTGCATAAATAAAATTTTAGGACGAATAAATAAAATAATAGATAAATTTTAAGAGAAATTTTAAATTCTAAGATAAACATGCCCAACCTCACGTAAATATGGCTCTGCCACTGTAGATGAATCATATAAGTTTAAGGCTAAACGATATTTTAGCCCTCCAACTCGTATAAATAGACTAATGGGTAAAGTACACAAATGATAATTTATGTTTGAGTATTTTTTTTCTACTAAAGTTTCAAAATTAACAATTTGATTATTAATATTATCAATTTATAACAAATTCATCACTCTACGTTAACAGACGTTAACATGGATGACGGAAAGCTTATCTTATGTGTTAACAGCTGACTTGGCCAATGACTTTCACACGCAATAGAGCCCGTTTGGAGCGACTGGTCACCCCTTTGAATAAAGGAAACCAAATTCCTAAAAACTAATTCATCCTTTTTGAGTTTCATCATCTATTTTGTAAAGAATTTACAATATTTTTCGATTAAAAGGAGGCCAGATTTAGAATCATGAGGTTGAATGGAGTTTATCGATAAATTTTCGGTGCGAACAACTATCATCGATAACGGTAATAACAACAATCGAACGACCGTAGCAAATGATGATGGCGATAGAGCTGACAAGATTATAGGATCAATCCAGATAGTACAGAAAATCGTGGAAGCGAGAGAAAAAAAATTAAAGAAGAAAAGAGATTTTATAGCAACATTTAAACGTCTGTCATTTTGATACGTATGGAGCATAGTGACTCACTCCAGCTGATACTCCAACTCGTGAAGCATGTCCAGTAGCTGATCATGCATTATAGTCATGGAAGGTTGCCCAATATTCTATTTTATTTTAAATTACTTATTTTTATATTTTCTTTTCTATTTTAGTTTATTTAATTTTTTTTACAGATCAATCCCTCAACATTGCCTGGATTATTATTTTTATATTTTCATTTATTTGTTTGTTATTTTCATTATTTATTTATTGTCATTGACATATCTTTTCTTTTTGTAATGTCATTTTTAGGAGGTGTGTATTTCTATCGTATTTTATTATTATTGTTGTTTTTATATATATCTTTCTTTTTCCTTTTGCAGTGTCGTTTAGATTTCTTCTCCTTTTTTAGACAACATAATTTTTTGAAAGTATCAATTTTAAGAGTCGATGAGGTGTTTTAATCTTCTTTACAGGTAACTGATTCTCGAATTTGATTATGATTTTGATGTTGACATATACCAAATTTTAAGGGTGTTCGGTCTTATCCAACCCAAAACGATTAATAAAGGATTCGACACACTCGAACTGTCGAAAGAGGACTTACTAATATTCTTATATTTCTCTCTTTCACTCTCTCCCCCTTCGACCATTCCTTCTTCTTTTAGCCGAGTATTCGAAAAGGCTTGCTGTACGCATTTCCTGCACTACATAATTGCTTCTTGAATCTCGGAGATACACTTCACCAACAAATATCATTACGAATAATATCTAATATACAGCTCAAGCAATTCAGAGACAGTGTACGTTTATGTTCTGGTTTTCTACTGTTGTGCTCTATTCTTTCTTTTATTCAAAGGGATAGTCTTCCCTTGTGTGCATAAGTTGTACCCTGTTTTCGTTTGCTTCGTGTGACTTATGAACATTTTCTTAATTAAATTGATGAAGTGAAAAAAAAAACAATTTCATGCCTCATATTAAAAAAAAAATACTTTTCTCATACCTAGAGATGGCAAATAGATCGGGTTAAGTTTTTGGTCAATTCGACCTGACCCAAAAACATGTACGCTTTTTTTGATCTTGATATGATCTCAATCCGTCAAAAATATGTACATTCTATTTAACATCGATCTAATCCGACTCGAATTTTTAAATTATAAATCCGGCCCTGCCCGACCTGATATAAAATAAAGTTCAAATAAAAAAACTATAGAGAGATAGAATATTATATCAATTATCCATAAATATAATAAAAATTTACACTGTTACTTCAGGTCGTCGGGTCGAAGGGTTTTTACTCTCCACTTGATCCGATTCGACCCGACCGCACACCTATATAAAATCCGGTCTAACCTCAAATTAAAAAAAATCAACTCTATCAAATTGAGTCAAATCAACGTCAATTTTGAGTTAAATTGCAATCCATACTCGTTTCTCTATTTTTCTTAATTTCGTTTCATAAAAAGTATCATTTCACTAATTTAACCCTAGGCCTTTTACCTTTTACCTTCTTTGTTTTAATAAAAAAATAGTTGCAACTATCTCATTCCTATTTCTATTCCCAACCAAGTAAATAAAATAAACAACTAAAATTATTCAAAAAGGAAAGTTAGTTGGAAACGAAACAGAAAAAACTGAAAATCAAACACTGTCGAGCCCCGCCATTTCGACCACCATGGCCAGCCACTGTCACCGCTCAGCTCCTCTGCCTCCCACCTCTCATTCATTCCTTTCCAAGCTTCTCCTCCTCCTAACAATCCTCCCTCTGTCTTTAGCTGCCTTGGCCTTCGTTCTCTAGTGGCGTGGTGGGGGCATATTTGATCCCACCTCCGTCGTTTCCCGATGGACGTGACAGGAAAATAATGATTAATTAGGTTACTTTTTGGGAAAATCGTTTGTTTTCCAGCCTAATTAATTTATACAATTACAAGTACAATTAATATTTCATATTTTCTACGAACTCAACGTGGTCTTTACTTTTGTTTTAAAAATTGTCCCAAATTTGGGTAGAGTATCCGCGTACGGAAGCAACCAAGTTGCAACATTATTATCTGTTAAAGCTTTAGTTGCAGCATTGCGTGTTTTCCAAATTAGTTAATTTATACAACTACAAGTTCAATTATTTTTGCAGTCCAGTTCAAGCATTGTTTGAAATTAGGGTATGTGGTCAGCGTATGGAAACAACCAAGAGAGTGCACCCACTTCATTTTTTCCACATGAAAAATAGAGATCGAAAAAGATAATATCAACTTAGGGTTTATTGTATTGAATTTATAGAAATCATTTCTTTTTGTAGCATTGCGTGTTTTCCAGCCTAGTTATTTTATACAACTACAATTTCAATTATTTTTGTAGCCCAGTTCAAGCATTGTTCGAAATTAGGGTATGGGGTCAGCGTATGGAAGCAACCAAGAGAGTTCATCCACTTCATTTTTTCCACATGAAAAATAGAGATCGAAAAGAACAATATCAACGTAGGGTTTACTGTATTGAATTTATAGAAATCATTTCTATCTGTAGCATTGTGTGTTTTCAACCTAGTTAATTTATACAACTACAAGTTCAATGTAACAACTCGGAAAAATGGGATAAAATATATATATAATTAAGTAATTTGGTGATTTCAGAGCTTTTGGTTTTAAACACTCGGACTGTGGATGAGTCCTAAACTCTGATTTTTAAGAATTTTGACCTGACATGAAAATAATTATTAATTGGGTGATTTTTCGAGAAAATCGCATGTTTTCCAACCTAGTTAATTTATACAACTACAAGTTCAATTAATATTTCATATTTTCCACGAACTCAATGTGGTCTTTACTTTCGTTTTAAAAATTGTCCCAAATTTGGGTAGGGTATCCGCGTACAGAAGCAACCAAGTTGCAACATTGTTATTTGTTAAAGCTTCAGTTGCAGCATTGCGTGTTTTCCAGCCTAGTTAATTTATACAACTACAAGTTCAATTATTTTTGCAACCCAGTTCAAGCATTGTCCGAAATTAGGGTATGAGGTCAATGTATGGAAGCAACCAAGAGAGTTCACCTACTTCATTTTTTCCAAATGAAAAATAGAGATCGAAAAGGACAATATCAACGTAAGGTTTACTGTATTGAATTTATAGAAATCATTTATATTTGTAGCATTATGTGTTTTCCAGCCCAGTTAATTTATACAACTACAAGTTTAATGTAACAACCCAGAAAAATGAGATAAAATATTCATAATTAAGTAATTTGGTGGTATCAGAGCTTTCAGTTTTAAGCACTCGGACTGTGGATGAGTCCTAAATACTGTATTTTTAAGAATTTTGACCTGACGGGTAAATAATGATTAATTAGGTGATTTTTCGGAAAAATCACCTGTTTACCAGCCTAGTTAATTTATACAACTACAAGTTCAATAATATTTCATATTTTCCACAACTCAATGTGGTCTTTATTTTCGTTTTAAAAATTGTCCTAAATTTGGGTAGGGTATCCGCGTACGGAAGCAACCATGTTACAACATTATTATTTGTTAAAGCTTCAATTGCAGCGTTGCATGTTTTCTAGCCTAGTTAATTTATACAACTACAAGTTCAATTATTTTTGCAGCCCAGTTCAAGCATTGTCCGAAATTAAGGCATGAGGTCAGCGTATGAAAGCAACCAAGAGAGTTCACCCACTTCATTTTTTCCACATGAAAAATAGAGATCGAAAATGACAATATCAATGTAGGGTTTATTGTATTGAATTTATAGAAATCATTTTTATTTGTAGCATTGCGTGTTTTTCAGCCTAGTTAATTTATACAACTACAAGTTCAATGTAACAACTCGAAAAAATGGGATAAAAAATATTTATAATTAAGTAATTTGGTGGTATCAGAGCTTTCAGTTTTAAACACTCGGACTGTGGATGAGTCTTAAACTCTGGATTTTTAAGAATTTTGACCTAACAGGGAAATAATGATTAATTTGGTAATTTTTCGGGAAAATCACTTGTTTTCCAACCTAGTTAATTTATACAATTATAAGTTCAATTAATATTTCATATTTTTCACGAACTCAACGTGGTATTTACTTTCGTTTTAAAAATTGTCCCAAATTTGGGTAGGGTGTCGGCGTATGGAAGCAACCAAGTTGCAACATTATTATCTGTTAAAGCTTCAGTTGCAGCATTGCGTGTTTTCCATCCTAGTTAATTTATACAACTACAAGTTCAATTATTTTTGCAGCCTAATTCAAGCATTGTCCGAAATTAGGGTATGAGTTCAGCGTATGGAAGCAACCAAGAGAGTTCACCCACTTCATTTTTTTCACATGAAAAATAGAGATCGAAAAGGACAATATCAACGTAGGGTTTACTGTATTGAATTTATAGAAATCATTTCTATTTGTAGCATTGCGTGTTTTCCAACCTAGTTAATTTATACAACTACAAGTTCAATATAACAACCCAAAAAAATGGGATAAAAATATTTATAATTAAGTAATTTGGTGGTATCAGAACTTTCGGTTTTAAACACTTTGACTGTGGATGAGTCCTAAACTCTGGATTTTTAAGAATTTTAACCTGACAGGGAAATAATGATTAATTGGGTGATTTTTCGGGAAAATCGTCTGTTTTCCAGCCTAGTTAATTTATACAACTATAAGTTCAATTAATATTTCATATTTTCCACGAACTCAACGTGGTCTTTACTTTCGTTTTAAAAATTTTCTCAGATTTGGGTAGGGTATTCGCGTACGGAAGCAACCATGTTGCAACATTATTATTTGTTAAAGCTTCAGTTGCAACATTGCGTGTTTTCCAGCCTAGTTAATTTATACAACTACAAGTTTAATTATTTTTGCAGCCCCGTTCAAGTATTGTCCGAAATTAGGGTATGAGGTCAGCGTATGGAAGCAACCAAGAGAGTTCACTCACTTCATTTTTTCCACATGAAAAATAGAGATCGAAAAAGATAAAATCAACGTAGGGTTTATTGTATTGAATTTATAGAAATCATTTCTTTTTGTAGCATTGTGTGTTTTTCAGTCTAGTTAATTTATACAACTACAAGTTCAATGTAACAATCCGGAAAATAGAATAAAAAATATTTATAATTAAGTAATTTGGTGGTATCAGAGCTTTCCGTTTTAAACACTCGGACCGTGGATGAGTCCTAAATTCTGGATTTTTAAGAATTTTGATATTATAAATATCACCAAATTACTTAAAAATCCGGAGTTTATGACTCATCCACGGTCCGAATGTTTAAAATCAAAAGCTCTGATAACACCAAATTACTTAATTATAAATATTCTTTATCCCATTTTTTCGAATTGTTACATTCAATTATTTTTGCAGCTCAGTTCAACAATTGTCCGAAATTAGGGTAGGGGTTAACGTATGGAAGCAACCAAGAGAGTTCGTCCACTTAATTTTTTCCACATGAAAAAACAGAGATCGAAAAGGACAGTATCAACGTAGGGTTTACTGTATTGAATTTATAGAAATCATTTCTATTTGTAGCATTGCGTGTTTTCCATACTAATGAATTTATATTTGATTTCTAAGTTGTTGAAAATTCATGGAAGCAACCAAGATGATTCATTCACTACCTGTTTTTTTTATTTTCACACGGAAAAGACTAAAGAGATATCATAATGGAGAAATCTGACTTGTTTTCTTTGTCTCTAAATCCCAAAAACAATCGAAAACGTGTTTATCATGCCTTCACCCAATCAAGAAAGTTTTTTTGATATCATCATTTTCAGAAACATGTATAGTTTTCATTTTCCTTTTTCTGCAATTTATTATATTTTTCTATGAATTTTGTTAAATATTCATTTTACTTAAAGAATCGAAAATGCGTTTATCATGCCTTCACTCAATCAATAAAGTTTTTTTGATATCATCATTTTCAGAAACACGTATAGTTTTCATTTTCCTCAATTTATTATATTTTTCTATGAATTTTGTTAAATAGTCATTTTACTTAAAGAATTGAAAATGCATTTATCAAGCTTCACCCAATCAAGAAAGTTGATTCAGCAAATAATTTATTAGTTGTCTGACCTTACCCTAGGCCTTTTACCTTTTACCTTGTTTGTTTTAATAAAAAAATAATTGCAACTATCTCATTCCTATTTTTATTCCCTGACCTAAAAATATGTACGCTTTTTTTTATCTTGATATGATCTCAATCCGTCGAAAATATGTACATTCTATTTAACCTCGATCTAATCCGACTCGAATTTTTAAATTATAAATCCAGCCTGACCCGATTTGATATAAAATAAAGATCTAATAAAAAAACTATAGAGAGATAGAATATTATATCAATTATCCATAAATATAATAAAAATTTACACTGTTACTCTAGGTCGGGTCGGGTCGAAGGTTTTTTACTCTCTACTTGATCCAATTCGACCCGACCGCACGCCTATATAAAATTCGATCCAACCTCAAATTAAAAAAATCAACTCTATCAAATTGAGTCAAATCAACGTCAATTTTGAGTTAAATTGCAATCCATACTCTTTTCTCTATTTTTCTTAATTTCGTTTCATAAAAAGTATCATTTCACTAATTTAACCCTAGGTCTTTTACCTTTTACCTTGTTTGTTTTAATAAAAAAATAGTTGCAACTATCTCATCCTATTTCTATTCCCAACCAAGTAAATAAAATAAATAACTAAAATTATTCAAAAAGGAAAGTTTGTTGAAAACGAAACAGAAAAAACTGAAAATCAAACACTGTCGAGCCCCGCCATTTCGACCACCATGGCCAGCCACTTCCACCGCTCAACTCCTCTGCTTCCCACCTCCCATTCATTCCTTTCCAAGCTCCAAAGTACTTCTTAACTTCTGGAAACGGGAAAGCAGCTGCCCGTATTCAGGATGAGCTTCGTCCGAATGGTGCTCATAGATGGCACAATTACATTAAAGCTCCAAAGTATGGTGACTGTGTACTCACAGAAATCCATGATCAGATTACCTGATGCATTATTAGCATCACAAATAGATATCATCACTAATACATATCTCATGAATTATGCTTTGTACAATTTCTGTTTTTAAGAGAAATCAAATTAGACGAGGCTGCTGTTCTACACTACACGTACGCCAAATTTTCAGCCCTGACATCTAGACGTGACCGTTGTGGCTGCAAACCTACTAAGGAAGATGTCAAAAGGTGCTTCATGTTGGAATTTGATAGAGCTGTAAGTTTACTACCTTCTGTTATTCTTCTGAAGTGTATTAAGGAGTATTAGAGTATGGGAAACACAACAAGCTTAAGATACAATAGCTCGAGAGATTTGAGCCGGATATTTAGTTCTGTGATATAAAGACTTTTGGATTGACACTGACAAACCAATAGCAATATTTTGATTGATGTTTTATAGTGTCCCAACTCCCAAGCAATTCATAAGCAATATGTTAGTTCTGTGGTTAATATAGAACAATTGGCTTCTGGTTTGATATTATCTTGTATCTTGATTATCAACTGTTCTGTCATTGTCTACGTGAATGTTGTTCTTCGCAGGCATTTATAATTGCTTCAACCGCATCGGAGGAAGAGTTGCTTCACTGGTATAAACTTAAGCACAGCCTTCCCCCCCTTAGATGTGCTGCTTTTTGCACCGTTCAGCTTGATACTAATGTGTGGACCTACTGATGTAGAACTATTGGCTTCTGGTTTTTGCAGGTACCGGGAACACGTTGTTTGGGGCGATAACGACCTTAAATTGAAACTGCTGAGAAGGGGGATTTTAACTCGCATATACACTCCTATGGTAATGACAGTTATAGCATTTCTGAGAATAAGAAATCACAGGAAATGCAAACATTGTACGTGGACTACTAGCTTAGAATATGCATCTGTTAGGTATGGCTCATAAATATACCAGTAAAGAGGACAAGAGATGGAGCGGAGTGAGCGAAGCGAACATCAACTGTCCTTACAAAGAAAGTCTCGTTGTGGGGTTAAGAATTATGTGGGTTGGTGGTGCGGGGGCGTAGCCCCGCGGTACGGTACAAGGTTGATTTTGTAATTATGTACCAGGGTTTTCTATTATAAATAGAGATGTAACATAGACCTAAAATATCATTGAATAAAACTTCTAGCGCCGCCTAGGCACCGAGGACGTAAGCACATTGCCGAACATCGTAAAATTCTCGTGTTCTTTTGTTTTCTTTACCCGTTTTCGTCAACAGCATCAAAATTCTGGATCTTTTATTTAGTGTTACAGCTAAATATTGTTTTACAAGTAGTTTTGATGATTCCTGTCTTTGTTATAAATGTTATGGTTCCATGTCAGGCCATAATACAAGGTTTGCGGGAGTCGGGGGTGTTCAGATCTGTGATAGCAAATGCACCCACAACTGTTTCAAGGGACAAGTTTTTATCATCAACTGATAGTAGCAACTCATCAAGAACCGTGTCTTTTGTTTCAAGAAAGATTGGTAAGCAGGCATCATCTGGTAGGAAGGTATTGGGAATTGAAGCAGATGCAGCTGTTCCACCGTTATCACCTCCTTCCTCTATGAACAGACTCACAATGGCCACCACATTGTAGACAGCGTGGATGTTTCTATTTAAAGCAATTTTCTTGTTTATATGTATAGTGGGACAGATTTCGCTCTGCAACTTGGTGTTGAAGCATGGAATCTGGCATTGTAATTCTTAATGTGTAGATGTTACTTACATTTGAGCATGGCATTATTTCTTAGTCATTAGATGGAAATATAATTGCCTTATTGGTGATTTTCAAATCTTTTGGAAAATTTCTGTAATGGAAATAAGGATACAATGCCATGAATAAAGCATGGATATCATTCCTTTTATGCCACAATTGTGAATCTAAGATATTTAAAAAAAAAACTAGTTTCCTATCCGTTTATTCTTCTTGATATTGAAAATACATATTATAAATTTATACATACATAATATAATTTTGAAATTAAAATATAAATCAATAAGTTATTTAAGTAGACTTATACACGTAATTATTTATTTGTTGGTTCCCCTCCCATTTTCTAAGGTTTTGTCTTGATTAATCAGGTCCGACTCAGGTCGCACACCTAACTATGGTAGGTGAGTCTCCCTGTGTAAATGAAATCAAGCTGCCTACAAAGTCAAAATGATCCGTGGTGCCGTTTTAGGGAAAGTTTTCCATAACGGAAATAAGGATCGAATGCCATGAATGCATTGATATGTTTCCTTTGGTGCCAGAATTATGAAATCCTTTAAATACCTTACCTCCTCCGATATGATTCCACTTTGAACTAAAAGCATCGCCATTTGCCTCAAACCATGAAGTTCTTCACTACACTTGTTATCTTGTTTCTGTTTCTTTCATTTGGAAATCGAGTGGTAATGGGACAGAGCTCAGAGTGTGAGCAACCTTTTCCTTTGCCTGGGTGCAATCAAGATGATTGCAACAATCTTTGCATTAAGAAAATCGGGAAAACTGGGAAATTTCGAACTCCAGTTTATGGGGTTTGCTTCAAGTCTCAAACTTGTATCTGCCGTCAATGCTAAAACCTCATTTTGATTGAATAAACTCACTCCTTATTGCCCAAATATATTGACTGAATTTCATTTGCTTGCTCTGGGTCATTTATTATTCTCCTCCTCTCTGAAAGCATCAATTTCCAAATTGAAATTCTTCTCCAATTATTTAGATATTAGAATCAGTCTTCGGGGTCACGATTCATAAGGGATTGGAGCATGCTTTATTTTCTTATTTGGAAATTTACTTTAATGGACCAGCAGTGAGCAAGTGACCTTGCTATCAAAATTATTATAATTTATTAAGATGAATTTTAGAAAATTTAAAATTCCAATGTTTGTAGTAAAGTATAATATTAGAAAATGCCTCTTGTGTTTGATTAAATAATCATTTTAATTCTTTGTTCTTTTCAAGTATTTTGACTTAGGAGGACAAAAAATTCTTATATGGATGGAAATCGTTAGTCAACAAATGATCAATACTCCAAAATAGAGGACTTTTCTTCCCAAAAATGAAACATTGATCGTCAAAATGCTAAAAAAAATAGTTGTGACCAAGTGACTATTTAGTTAAATGTTATGAGCATTTTACGCTAAAATAAAATGTTTGAGGTCTAAATGCTCTAAAAAATAATAGGGTCAAAATAATTATTTACTCAAACACTAGAGATATTTTTTTACATTATACCATATATTATTTGGATAAATATTTTTAAGATAAATTATACTGTTATAACTTAATTTTATAGGATATGGTTATTAAATTCTAAAAATTTACGTTGAAATTAGTAAATTTTAATATTATTTTATTACCGTCACTAAATCAACTGTTGTTAATGACAATTGACCTGATATATCAACTTATTTTTTATTTTAATCTGTGAACTCTTAAAATTTACATTAAAAAACATTAATTTCAATATCGCTTTCACTACAATCATTATCGATTACGGTGAATGACAACTAATGTGACATACCCAACTGTGTTTTCTTAAGAAATATTCCTCTTAATAAAATGATAATGGTAATGTAAGTGATATTAAAGTTTAGTGACTATAATAAATGTTTTAAAATTTTAGTGATCACAGTGGAAGTGTATTAAAACGTTAGGACCAACACTATGGATTTAATTGTCAAGAGAAAGCGACATGGCTTCTCTAATATAAGCTATGGAGTCTCAGATGGCAATGGAAATCTCTTCCTCCATGTCGATGGCTCCTACATGACCCTTTACCGGAAACGAGTCATACGTAACTCTGCCGGATTCCCCATCCTTACAATTCGTGAAAAGGTATGATTTCTCTCTTCTTGCTATCTCATTCAATCTGGCACGTGAAAATACTTTATCATATGATCTCTCTGACACATTTTTCTCCCTTTTACTGCTAATATTTTTGACAAGGCAATCACCGGTAAAAAATGGATAGTTCATAGAGGTGAAAGTTCAGAGAGAAGTCAACTTCTTCTCACCGTGCAGCGATCGCGAATTCAACCAATGAAAACTAGTCTTGAAGTGTTCTTAGCAGGAAACACAGATAAAGATATCAGCAACTTCCTGGTTGTTGCTTCCAATTATCCATCTCAGTATATAAGAGTTTATAAAGGAGATACTATTACTGCTGAGGTAAATTGGCTTATTTTTTTTTTACCATGTTTTACGAATTAAATCAAATTTTGGTCTTTATAAAGGTTTTGTTTTTTTCCTTTTGTCACCTGTCAGGGTAAAAAGAGAATTTCAGGGTTACAGTTCATTCAGGAGTGGATTATGCATTCATTATAGTACTGAGTTATCCTTGCTGAGTGTTAATGACCTTATGTTACATATTTTTCTGCTTTCATCCTTTTCAAAGTCTTCCAAGTTCTCCATGTATGTATTTTCTTTGTGTACAAAAGAGGCTTAGCTTCGGGTGGTTGCATGAACCATCGGAGCTGAGCTTCAGGTTCTTCTCCATGTATATGCTGATATCAGATTTGACGAACTTGTCGATATATATCTTTGTTGAATGGATAATCCATCATATGTTGCAGCAAAACATGGTACAAGCAATCAGGAACAACTCACTAGTATTCAGGACAATCTATATGATCAATATGATTTAATCTGATGAGGCAATGAAGGAGATTTGACCTGTACAAGGAGCATATGACATGCATACCTCTAATGAGCTTAAATGTATAAACAATGTAATGCTTAGAAACGTTAGAGAATCATCTTTCCATAAATGATATGCCTTAAAATCAATAATAGGATTAAACAAGCAATAGACTACAGGCAATGAAGGAGATTTGACCTGTACAAGGAGCATATGACATGCATACCTCTAATGAGCTTAAATGTATAAACAATGTAATGCTTAGAAACGTTAGAGAATCATCTTTCCATAAATGATATGCCTTAAAATCAATAATAGGATTAAACAAGCAATAGACTACAACATGCCACTATTGGCTCTCATATGAAATTACATAGCATATGTAGCAAAAGCTTATGGGATTTCAAAAGTTGGTCCTTGGCAGATGAATCAGAACAAGAATGATGAACAATGCAAAATTATTTTAGAATGTCAAGGGGCCTAATATAAATATCATGTGCTTCAGTCATGTTGCATAGAAGATTAACATCGATCAAGTCTTCTCGGGCATACCGATTGGGGTTTCGGGTGTATAATCAACAAGTTAATTTGGAATGATCCATGAAATGTTATGGTATTGTTTGCAAGGATTCTTCGTTGGATGTTTGAGGACAATATACTCGGTGCAAAAGATCGAAAAGACTTGTAAAGCGTCCATTCTTAGAATCATGTTTTCAAAATAATACATTATATATCTGAACTTGTTTGATAGACATGTTATATGCTTATTGTTTACATGATGAGATAGAAAAAAATTGCTGATTGAGGGGGCTTGATTTTTATCTGCTATATTCTAATTAAAGAAACAAAAAGATTAAGAATGGAGGATACACCAGAATACAAGAACCTCTGCAGAAGGTTAGGTGAAAAAGCTGTGTATGTTGGAGGAAATGGCTATTATACTCGTTACAGCAGCCAAACTTATCATTACTGCAGATATAATCCGATCTCTTGATGTTGATATGCCATGAACATCCCTGCAATTGAAAAGGAAGAAAGGAACATACTTAGGAGGAATGTCTTTGAAGCTATAAACAAGATGCATTCAGGTCTCTTAGAAATGATACCTAAAAGCAATAGCGCCAGGGAAGACAAAGGCCAGGCTGACTGCAGAGGTCGATCCCATGAATTGAAAGAAATACCATATGTTAGGGATGGCTATGGCTGCCAAGTAAGAAATGGCTAGCAAAGTAAGAGTGAGGGACATGAATCTCATGTTATCCCTTGCCAGAACAGGCCTACTTGGGAAAAGGAATTCATCAATGTTGGCCCTTAATGAGAAGTTTAAGAGGGGAAACACCAGCATGAGGTGAAGGGCATAGCTTAATCGAACTATGTCATTGAGTACGGAACCGAGTGCTGAACCAGAATTTTGGTCAAAATTAACAAGTATGTCGAACATGATTGATTCGCCAAAAAGAAGGTATCCAAAGATCCCAACAGTGAAGTAGATGGTACCACATAGTATGAGTGAAATTCGGACTGCCTTCATCATGTCAGAAGGTTTGTCCATCTCTAAACCAATCGGATGAACTGCATTCATTCATTCATTAAAGGCATTTATGAGAATGTTAGGGACAGGAGCTTCGTACTTGGCTAATCTTTCATGAACTAACCAGAATGAAAACAAGCACTTATAAGAATGCCAGGGCGTCCTTACCATTGAAATGAAATGTGAAAGCTGTTACAATGACTGGAACAGCGGTGAAGAGTTCGAAAAATGAGGCTCCATTGTCCAAGTAAGGCAGCAGTCTTGGCCTTTCGGCTTTCCCTTCAAAGAGTGCAGTTATTGCCATAACAGAACTGATGGCAACAAACAGAACGGCAAGAAAAACTGCTATTGCAGAACTGAACCTTAATGCTTCTGCAAATTCAGCCCAATTTGACAGAAAAGAGTCTTGAGGACAAACTCAATATCGTGACATAAATGATAACTAATCGGTTCTCTATATAGAACTTACCTACACGCCTATATAGAACCAATGGAAGCATAATGAAAACAACAATGAAGAGCATTGAAACGGCACGGGAGTTCCACCAGTGAACGCCAAACCATTCTTGTAAGACCCCTAAATGCACAGATCCTTCAGGTTGATTTCCTGAAAGAACATCCCCTGAAAACACAGTTCTAATATATCAGAACAGTTATGATAACAGCTCAATCTTATCTTTCCCAAATCACAAACTAAATTGAGGAAAATTCCAAAAATAACTTGAACCACTCAAATAGTATTACACTCTTATCTACAATCTACAGAGCCATTCAGATAATAACACTTATCCAGAATCTATTCAACTCACTAGTTGCAAAATAACTTCAACAGGTTAAAATTAGCTTACCAAAATCAGACTAGATTGCTGAAATTCTGTGAAACCGATGGACTTACCAATAATAATTAAATAAATGATCAAGCAACCGAGATTATTCATGACGACGCATAACTGCACCAGGAACGATCCCACCGGCCCAAACGACTCCTTCATGACGCCGGCGTAAGTGGTTGACTTCCCAGCACGTGTATACCTCATCAGAAATTCGACCGATACGTCTGCTAGCCAAGCTATAATCACTATCAACAGAAACGCCGGAACGACTCCTAGCACCTTGAGAGTTGCAGGGATCGACATAATTCCAGCACCGATAATGGTAGTCGAAACATTGAACACCGCACCGGACACCGATGTATGCGTTCCCGCCGTCTTGCTCTCCCTAAGGAGCGGTGCGTTTGCTCTGGTGGTGGCCGAAGGAGACATCCGGTGGTATGGAATTTTCTCTAGTTTTGGAAAATTTGTAGTTGGGGTTATCCTGGGTTATAACACATTTATTGTGAAAAGAGAAGATATGGGAAGGGCAGTGAAATGACTAAATTGACATATGAAGAAAAGGACACGTGATTTAATAATAAGATAATGTAATGAGATTAGTGGGAATCATTTATGAGTAGAGAACAGCTTGGCTGCGTTTGTCTTATTCCACGAATATGTGGCGAATGGTAATTTCGAGTTGTCTGAGACTGAATTTTCTTCGTATAAAGCCAAAGAGATAATTGTTTCAAACTTTCAATCTAGTGTTTCGCTTTCAGGAGTAAAACGTGAGAATTTTATATGCAAACAACCAAGTGGTAAAAAGTTAAAAAAATCACATCTATTATTAATGATTATTCAAGTACGCATAAAAATGTGATTTTATGTTAAAAATATAAATTTATTAAATTTTAAGAATGTAAATTTATAAATTTTAAAAGTAAAAATAAATTATTAATACAAAATATAAAAAAATATTTAAGTTATATAAAAATTTCAAATATCGACCATCTCATTCATAAGTTATCTATAGATTCAAGTCCACCTTTTTTATACTATTTTTGACAACAAACGTACATCTAACTTACAGACGCAATTATTTGAATTCAAAATTTTTAAAAATAACAATATTTTTTTATATATTTTTAATAACCTGAGGTGATTACAAGATAATTTTTATTTAAAATTTTGTTAATCTGTTGACATGACATATATATTCTATGAACACCGTTGCCCGAATTCAAGACTTTTAAATATATCAATATTCTCTTTTATGAGTTGATTATTTTTAATTTGGTATAATGAAGTGTAATGATATGAACATGGAATTAATCAATTAGAAAAGGATGAGGGTTTCGACGAAAAAGAAAGTGGTTATAGTTCAATATTTCAATATATGCATGTGCATATGCTTCCAAACTGTTGGGCCTATTTACTTAAAAAGAGATATTATTGGTTATTCAATGAATTTCAATAATTCAGAGCAGGCAAGCATTGGTTAATAATGTTAAAAAAGAAACGAAGAAGCGTGGCAATCTTATCAAAGATGTTTGGGTTATATGTTCCAATGCCCAAACTTAAATCAGAAAGAGACTAAGCCATGCGCTGTCCAAACACTTTTTATTATTATTAATCTCATATAAATATAAAACTATATATATATATATATATATATATATATTCACATATAACTTTTAACCATTTAATATTAAACTTTTATATATATGATATTCATGATACTCGAACATACGATATAAAATAATAGCAATAATTTTTTAACCATTAAATTCGTTTGATTTGTGTGTATCCAAGTATTGTATATATAATCCCACAATATATTATTTACTTCACTGATCAACTTCAAACAGTGCAGGGTGATCACTTATATAAGCCGCTAACCTTAGGTTTCTGTCCATAATCTTTTCAATGTTGAAACACCTTATTGTTATTATTATTATTATTATTATTATGAGTTAATTGTATCATATGTCTTTAAATTATAATTTTTATTTTAAATTGGTCTACAAATTTTTAAATATATTAATTTCATTCCTAAACTATGACTCACATTTTAAATAGTCCTTAATTTTGTTAACATTTCAATTTTATCCCCATATTTACCCAAATATGTAATTAGTTTCAACAATAGTTTAACCTAGATTTTATTTTTTTCCAAACATATAATAATATAGCTTGGACCAACAATTTGATTAACAAGGGGTGTGATTAGTATATACATATATTTGGGATGAACTTGAAATATTCAAAAAGTTTAGGGACCAATTTAGAATGAATGACATAATTTGGGAATGAAACTAAAATATTCAAAAATTTGAAGATTAATTTGAAATGATAGTCATAATTTAGGAGTGAAATTAGAATGTTTAAAAAAAATAGAAACTAATTTAGAATGAGTTACATAATTTGATAATGCAATTAACCCTATTATTATCCGAATTGTCTAGACTATAATATATAATCACTTAACAATTCAAACTAAAATATCTTTATTTATTTTTAAAATAATATTGTCTTATTTAATTTATTTGATCGAAATGTAAGATTATATGTCTATTTAACAACATTTTTCTGTTAATTTAAAATTTGATCAAATTATTCAAACTTTGTTGGATTTGATTAATATTTTATTTTAAAAATTATTTCAATTAACGATTAAAAATTAATTAATTTGATTTGGCGGTGACCAAATTAATCGTTTAAACACTCGTACAATTAATATATTCAAGCCAACCTCACTACACCTCTTTAAACCCTTCTTTTCTATCGACAACAGTTTAAGTTTGCAATTTCATTTGTTTTGATTAATCTAGGATGCTTTTAAGTAGTAGCATCTGTTCTAAAAACTCTCAATTATTTGAGAATGACAACTCAAATATCCTACAATCTCTAATGTTCAAACCTGAGACTTTTAAGAATAATAATTATTCCTTTAACCACTAAGATAACTTAATTCGTATCTAATTTGGAAATTCATTAACACTACATTGGCCACCAATTTTCATGCTACAAATGGTTCATTTAACAGCAAATTGATCAAGCTCTCAACTAAATGCGTATAGGTAGTTGAGTTTGCATGGTGACTGTCCAATGTATGAAGAAAATGCAAAGGTATTTTATTAACAAACAGTTCATTTTCTTTCTTTTTTAGACATGAAAATTTGACTATGTGTTATTTTGTTTAGTTAGGTATATACTTTAAAGTTCATAATTTTTTATATAATTATTTATATCTGATTTATTGATCAATATGATTGTTAGATTAAAATCAATAATCGTGGGCATATATGTATAATGTACAATATAAAATTAAGTGATCAATTATGATACATATATCATAGGTATTAAAGTGTCATGAAATTAAAATTAGAATCGTTATAATGTACAATATAAAATTAACATGAATTTTAGACTCCCTTGCATGATGTTTTGGGGTTTCAAAAATAAAATAAAAACAAGTTTGGGTTTTAATTTTATTTATTTTTATTCCAATGAGTTATTTTTATTTTTGAGTTAAATGATGACTTATTTTACCCCTCTTCTATTTACCCACAACGACAGTTCGGACTTGAGATCATATAAGAACGTTTGTTTAAAGAATCGAAAGCTGCGGTAAATTGAATTTGGAAGCACCAATGTACAACTCACAGAATCCCGGCAGCGCGTTAACTGACACGCGCTTCTCAGACCTTAAGCCGCCTCTCTCTGAACCTGTTATTGAAGCCTTGTCTCTTGCTGGCTTTAATTTCTGTACCCCAGTCCAAGCCGCCACCATCCCGCTGCTATGTAGCTTCAAGGACGTAGCTGTGGACGCCGCCACTGGCTCTGGAAAAACCCTAGCTTTCCTTATCCCTATCGTAGAGATTCTTCGTCGATCCTCGTCTCCTCCCAAACTTCACCAGGTTCTTTCCTATTCACTGAACAAATTATTTTTGTGCTGCCGTGTCATTGGGTTGTATTATTTCTGCTGAGAAGAGACGGGGAAATTATTAGATGAAGAAAAGAAGAAAGCTTCTTTCTCTCAATCCCCTTCTTCCAAATGATAAAATAATTGCTTCTATTTGGTGCTTAGAATTTGCCTTATTTCAAGTTTTGATTTTTCCGCAGGTAATGGGTATAGTTATATCACCTACAAGGGAGCTTTCGTCTCAAATATATAATGTAGCACAGCCTTTCATTTCGACATTGTCTAAAGTAAAGTCCATGCTTCTTGTCGGAGGTGCTGAGGTAAAAGCGGATATAAAGAAAATCGAGGAGGAAGGAGCCAATCTACTGATTGGCACGCCTGGTAGACTGTACGACATAATGGACCGGATGGGTGTCTTGGATTTTCGTAGCCTTGAGGTTGTTATTCTTATTCAAATTGCTAGTTTGTTTTATCCTCACTATTTAATGTCAAAGACTCAAAAGGCTAGAAAGAAATGTTTCCGTTTAATAACAGTTGCTAAATACTGATTACCTAGATTTGTAGAATGTTAAGTTCTTCCATCACAGGTTTGGTTACTAATGAAAACATGAGTATAGTTTTTTATGCTATTCTTTTCATACACTCCATGCAATTCTCTGTTGCTTTTTGGTTGGTGCAGATTCTGATTTTAGATGAGGCTGATAGGCTTCTGGATATGGGATTCCAGAAGCAGATAAACTCTGTTATATCTCGCTTACCAAAGCTTCGAAGGACTGGCCTTTTCTCAGCTACTCAAACAGAGGCAGTTGAAGAGCTATCTAAAGCAGGATTGAGGAATCCAGTGAGGGTTGAAGTTAGAGCTGAGACGAAGTCACTCAACAATTCAGCTTCATCCGGGCAATTAGCTTCATCGAAAACACCTTCAGGCCTTCACCTTGAGGTATACTAAACTTCCATCTATTTCTGATTACCCTTAATTGATTGAACATTTTGGCTTTGCTGTTATGTTTTTCTATGTCATCCTTTAGTCACAACTTCGTTTATAAGGCCACCATGTTTGCATGTTCTAAAACATTTTCTTTTTAGCAGCTGAAATCGTATTGGAATTTTCAGTTACTTATGAGTTTGTTTTACTTTCATTCTGTAGTACTTGGAATGTGGTGCAGATAAGAAAGCATCACAGCTTGTTGATCTCCTCATAAAAAACAAATCTAAAAAAGTCATAGTGTAAGTTATACATAAAGATTTCCCTTATGGTTTTCATTTTACAAAAAGGACAATTAGGTTATGTTGGTTATCAAATGATTTATTTACTTATGCAGATATTTCATGACTTGTGCTTGTGTTGATTATTGGGGAGTTGTTTTCCCACGTCTCACGGCTTTGAAGGGATTCTCATTAATTGCTTTACATGGAAAGATGAAGCAGGTAAAATAATAGTGTCAGTATTGCTTGTCCATTAATAATTTGGAAATACATGAACTGATTATTTGCATCCTGATGTATTTACTCTTTTTCTGATCTATAGACTGCAAGGGAGAAAGCATTAGCTTCATTTACCTCTCTTTCAAGTGGCATTCTTCTATGTACAGATGTTGCGGCACGTGGGCTTGACATTCCTGGTGTGGATTGTATAGTACAGGTTACTTAATAACCGAAAGTCATTTTAGTTTTACTAATAAATACCTATTTAGAAATTTCAGTCGAGGAAGATTCATTAACTTTAAACTTTTGCTCGAGTGTCAGATAGATGAATCATGTCTGTGGCTTATGTTCTTGTTTCTTTTTGCAGTATGATCCCCCTCAAGATCCAAATGTGTTTATTCACAGAGTTGGGCGAACTGCGCGTTTGGGTAGACAAGGAAATGCTAGTGTTTTTCTATTACCCAAGGTGCATTATGTGCACAGATATTTCCTTGTTTGATTGTGTTGTTTTTTTATGGTTTTATATTTTCTGATTAGGATTTTTTATGTTGTTATGTGCTTTTTCCCACCATTTTAATAAAGTTGATCAAATTGGAGGCACTTTTGCAGGAGGAAGCTTATGTAGAATTTTTGCGCATAAGAAGGGTTCCTCTTCAAGAAAGGAAATGTTTTGATGATGTTGCTGATGTTGTTCCTCAGGTAAAGAAATGTATATTTTGATAACATCTTTTCCCTACGTACTGTATTATCATTTCTTCATGAATTTTTTTTTCTTTTCAAAAACTTGTTTTAGATACGGTCTGCTGCAATGAAAGACCGTGATGTCATGGAGAAAGGGCTTAGAGCATTTGTTTCATTTATCCGTGCTTACAAAGAGCATCACTGCTCTTATATTTTCAGGTTCTAACTTTGGTTTGCCATTTTAGTCTGTTGCTGCCTGTCTTCCTCCCTCTTTGTTTAGATTAATATTTGTTATCCAACAGATGGAAAGAACTCGAAATTGGGAAGTTAGGCACAGGATTTGGTCTATTGCAGCTCCCATCTATGCCTGAGGTGAAGCACCATTCGCTTTCCACCGAGGGTTTCATTCCAGTTGAGAACATCAATATGGAGGATATTAAGTACAAGTAAGAACTCTTTAGAATCTCCCAACTATGAGTTATTGATAGTTAATTAATGGTTTGATTATAAATTCGAACAAATTGCTCTTTTTATCAATGTTCCAACTGCGCTAAGCTTGGGCTTTACCTGTTGAACTTTTGACATGTAGTCCAACCTTTATATCTGAACTATTCTAGTAGCTAATTATGGTGATTATATAGGGATAAATATCGTGAGAAACAGAGGAAGAAAAATTTGCAAGTAAAGAAAGAACGAGAGCAACAAGAACCAAAACCCCAGAAGCCTGGAAAAGCTTCAAATGCTGAGGCCCCCATGATGAGGAAGAAAACAGCTAAACAGAGACGAGCTGCCCAAACAGTTGAAGATGAAGAGGAATTGACACGGGAGTACCGACTGCTAAAAAAATTAAAAAAGGGGGCTATTGATGAAACTGAGTTTGCAAAGTTGACTGGAACTGAAGATTTAGTTTGAACTTTGACGTACTTTTACAGATTGTTATGTTTTTCTTGAAAACTAAATGCTCTTAACAATGGATCTTCTTGGAAAGACATTGGAGACAAACAACAGCAGATTCAATATCTGTACCGATGATATCCAAATCGATATAAATGCTATAAAAATCTAAATTTGTTTATTCCACAAAATTCGATTCAACATAAGTTCCGGCTCTAGTAAAAATCATCGAGCGGAAGCATAGGGGGTGACATGTAGCTTCTAATAGTAATAATCATTGCATATCTCTTAAAAACTTAGAAGGTATCTACCGTGAAACGTTGGGCCACAGGGCTAAGCGGAAAACTACAGAAAGCTTTTGTAACTGGTAATTCTTTTGCTCTCTCAGAAACGTAGGTAGTATATAACATTTCAAATCTTTCTTGATTTTCAGACAATACTAATACTTTCGTTGACTTGCATTTCAGGTGTACCAAAGATGAAGAGGTCCGAGCTTGAAGCACCCTGTGTAGATTTCAGCAATGTAATCGGTTCTTCAACAATCGGGCAGTGTACAAAGGGACACTGCCTAATGCTGTCGAAATAGCTATGATCTTCGTCCCAGTTAATTCTGCCAAAAATTGGTTGAAGAACTATTTTACATTAATGGTTTCAGATTGACAGGTTTCAGAAGTGAACCACAAAAATTTTCTCAATCTTCTTGGGTATTGTGAGGAAGTCAATCCTTTCACTAGGATGATGGTTTTCTAATAAGCTCCAAATGGCACTCTTTGAGCATTTACACAGTAAGTACTTAATGCATGGTAGTTAGCTATAAAATGCTGGCATTACAAATGATCATATGTTTCCCCACATACCATGAAGAAACAACTTTATGATTTTCAGTGTAGCAAGCATTTCCCAATTATCTTTTCCTTAGAGCTTAAAGCCTTGAAGTAAAAGTTGCGTCTTTCTAATTGATATTGCATTTAAAGAATATGGGCACTTGGACTGGTCTATGAGGTTGAGAATTGTGATGGGCATGGCTTACTGCCTCGAGCATATGCATCAGCTGAACCCACCTATACCCCATAACAACTTGTCCTCCTCAGCTGTAAATCTAACAGAGATTATGCAGCCAAAATCTCAGATCCGTGTTTTTGGAATGAGTTGACTGCATCAGAGAGGGAAGCGGACAGAACAAACTTTTCGAATACTGCAGTAGCAAGCCTAGAAAGTAACAACTTTTATACCTTTGGCGTATTATTATTTGCAATAGTAACGGGTAGGATGCCTTGGTGGATAATGGTTCATGCGACGACGAGGCATCAGACTATTTGAGAAGGGAGCAAGCCCTCATAGACATGGTTGATCCTACTCTAAACTCCTTCAACAAGTTCCAACTTGACAAAATCATGGAGGCCATAAAATCTTGGGTCGGCCCTGAACCTGGATGCAGGCCGGATATGAGACAAGTCAGTGCAAGATTGAGAGAGATCACTGCAATCACACCTGATAATGCAATCCCAAAATTCTCACATCTTTGGTAGGCAGAGCTTGAGATCATCTGCTGAAGCAAGCTAGAAGTTGAATGCAAGTCATGGAAAAGTTTAGGTTTCAGTGAGAAAATACATAAAAGAAAGCAGAAAGGCATAATTTCTTGATTTCTAATTTGTTCATTTGTAACCTTCATTTTTTGCAATGATTAATCGATTTGTTGTCCAATCTGTCTCTGCCAAGTAGGGGTGCACAAAAAATCTGAATATCCGATTTTGCGAAAAAAATATCCGAAACCGGATTTGGGAAAAACCGGTTTTTTTAAACCGGATTGGATTTTTTTAAACCGGTTATTTTAACCGGTTTGGAGAAAAAAACCTAGACCGGTTTTTTTACCGGATAAAAAAACCTGTTTGAAAAAAACCGGTTAAAAAACTGGTTTTTATCCGAAAAAAAAAACCGGTATGGGTTTAAAAAACTAACCGTTAATATAGCCGTTTGTGACCATTTTTGACCGTTTTTTTCTTTAAAAAATTACCATTTTACCACCCTAAACATGTATAAATAGGTTGGGGATGTATTTGGTTGATTACAACTTTCTCAAATCTTATTACACAACACTTAAACATCTCTCAAATCTTATTTTTGTAATTTTTTGTTCATCATGAGTAACACGGCTGAATCTTCCGTCGGGGGAAACCTTGAAGTCGTGAGAGTGATCGAACACACTCGAAACAAAGATATTTGGGATCACTACGATTTATGTGAGATGTCAAATGGCTCGAGGAGGGCGCGTTGTAAACTTTGTCTAAAGTTTCTTGCATCGGAAGGAAACACAACGTTGAAGAACCATTTGACAAAATCATGCAAGACACTTCGCTCAAGATCGGATCCTAGTCAATCGAATCTTACACCGCAAGGTGGTGTTTTTGTTTACGACAACGAAAAATTACGAGAAGCGTTTACAAAGTTCGTGATTACAAAAGCATTGCCGTTCGACCACTTTGATGATGAAGATTTCACGACAACAATTCAACAACTAATGCAACCACGTTATACTCAAGTAAGTCGTACTACCCTTAGAAGAGATGCTATAAAAATGTGGCGTACGGCGAGGGAAAAAATGATTTTAGGATTCCAAGAACACCGTTATGGTGTGTCGCTTACATGTGACGTTTGGAGTTCCCCTCATAATACCGGAAATTATTTTTTAGCCGTTACGTCACATTGGTTAGATCAAGATAATTGGCAAATGATGAAAAGAACAATCGCGTTTGAATTATTCGGTGAGCCGCATACCGGTGCTAATTTATTTACACTTTTAAAAAGGGTAATTTGTCTTTATAAATTAGAAAATAAAGTTTTTTCTATATCCTTTGATAATGCATCGAATAATACAAACGCGGTTCTAAGATTGAAAATATTACTTTCACCGATTTTAGACGGTGCGTTTTTTCATACCCATTGCGTTGCACACATAATTAATTTATCCGTGCAAGCCGGTTTGGAGGTTATTGAGCCAATTAGATTAGAATTTAAAACAATGATAAAATCGGTTCTTTGTAACAACAACAAAAGACTAAATGATTATAAACGATTTTGTAAGTCTGTTAATAAAAAAGCTTTGGGTCCTAATTTGGATTGTCCAACTTGTTGGAACTCAACTTGGATGATGATGCATACTGCCTTAAGGCAAAGGGAAACATTGCAAACATTTCACGATCGGCTTTTCGAGAGGGGTCATGTCCCAAACATTTATCCGGATTCGAGTTGGGAAACTATAGCCAAAATAACCGATTTGCTTGAGGTTTTTAAAAATGCAACAACTTTTTTATTCGGTGTTTATTACCCTACTAGCCCGTTGGTTCTTAATCAAATATTTTTGTTGGCTACCCGACTAAATGACTTTGAATTTGAAACCGAAGTTTTTCAAGAAATTGGCTTTGCAATGAAGGAAAAACTTTTAAAATATTTTAAGGAGATTCTCCCCATTTTTACTTGTGCCGCCGCTTTAAACCCAACGTTAAATGTTGGTGGGGTTGAAACACTAATTGAACAAATTGCGTTTGCTTTTAATCTAACCGATGATGAACCCAACTTTGTCCAAAACCAAATAAATTATTTTAACAAATGTTTTCGAGACATGTTTGCAATTTATTTAACTAAATACGGATCAAGTAGTGTAATACACGATCAAATGAGAATGAATGCGGAATCATCTAGTAGACGTCCAAGTAACATAAATTTGAATCTTTTTAACACTCTTGTAAATTCCCAATCCAAACGATCACGTACTACCACCCCAAGTAGCGAGTTGGGAAATTACATGTCATGCGATTTTCTATCAAAAATGACATTTGAAGAGTTTGAAAGTTTGGATATTTTGGCTTGGTGGAAAGAAAAGGAAGCACAATTTCCAATTCTAACCGCCATAGCCCATGATTTACTAACCGTCCAAGCTTCTATGGTAGCTTCGGAATCCGCTTTTTCTGTTAGTGGCAGGGTTATATCGCAACGGAGATCAAGACTAAGTCCCGAGTCGGTGGAAGTATGCATTTGTTTAAAGGATTATTTAGATGGAGCGGATCGTAAGCAACATATCACCACCCTAGAAGATGCAATTGATGCCGGTTTGGAAGCAAACTTACACATTGAAGAAGTCGAACTTGGAATATCCCCTCCAAACGAAAAAGGCGAAGATGATGAAGAAGAGATGGCAATGTAGTTTATTTTATAACTTTATTTCAATTATCGTAAACTTTGTTTCAATTATCGAACTTGAAGTTTTTAAGTATTTGAATTTATCGAACTTGGAAGTTTTTAAGTATTTGAATTTATCAAACTTGGAAGTATTTAAGTATTTCAATTAAGTATTTGAATTTATCGAACTTGAGGTTTGATGCTTTCTCTTTGATTCTCTCTTGATTCTAGTTGCTTGATGTTTCTTGTCTTTGATCAATGGCTTCTAAGCTTGCTTAAATACACCTTGAATCACTTCTGAACGTTAGTGATAATTAATGAAGATAATATAGCCGTTTAAGTGTGAAAAACATTTAATAAAAATGCTTGGAGCGTGGGGGAATCGGTACCCTCTCATAGGGAATCGGTTTCCTCTCATAGGGAATCGGTTCCCTAAGTGTAAAATTCAAATATTTCGACCGTTGAATAGGGGGGAATCGGTACCCCTATGGGGGAATCGGTTCCCTCCGAGCATTCTGGAAATCTCGGAGCCAAACCATTCAGTGAGGAATCGATACCCCCTTGGGGGGGAGTCGGTTCCCTATGAGCAATCTGGAATATTAAAATCAAGTATTATCTATACAAAGTTGAGCTCCAACGAAGATCAAGGTAAATGGCAAAAGGCACACAACACATTAAATATCAAATTGTCACATTGAGAAACAAGATGGAAATCCAATCTACTTCGAAGGTTTCTTATTTTTCTGAAGTTTGTAAACTGCCCATAACAAAGGGCACATTATTCACTAAAGCTCTCTCAAGAAGTCAGTCAACATCTTGCATGCCACTTGAGCTAGTACTCAGTTGGGTACTCAAGGCTGTTACATTCAAATACATATGCCAAGTCAGCATAAACGCACAAGCAAGCAAATACACAATAGAAATATATCCAAGCTCTCTCTAGCACAAAAATTTATTTCTCCTAGAAGTCCAATGGCATACCAAACATCTTGTTTATATCATCCATTGCTTCTTTGGTAAACACAGTTGGCTCAAATAAATCAGAATCATTTAATTTGCCAGATGATTTTGCAGGGGGCTGAGGTTCCTGATTTTTCAAATCATCATCAGGAAGTATAGAAAACCCACCAAGATCTTGTTTCTCAACGGGTGCTTTGTCTTGCTTCTTTCTTGTTGCCCTTACAAAATCTATTGGCCTTCCAAACATGTTATTGATGTCTTGCATAGCTTCCTTCAAGTTGATCGTAGGATCTACTAAGCCATGGTGGCAAACATTTTCAACAACTGGCTCATCAGAAATGGCCGAACCAACAAACCTGTGAACCATTGTATCCTCTTGAATCTTTGGTCGACCTGCACTTCGTGCATCAATATCATCCGAACTTTCAGGAGAAATATCTTTAGGATTTGGAAACACAAAGATGTTGCAACCTTTTCCTGAATGTTGAACCTCAAATTGTTCTAAGTTTTCTTTCTCATCATTTCCCTCTCCAGCCTCACTATTCCCTTCATCATCATCAACATATATTTCAAATGCTTCCTCCTTAGGCTGACAAATTTGAGCTTTACCCTGCAGCTCCTTTTCTTCATGTTGAATTGATGAGTTGCTCCCACCATCCATATCTTCATCAAACACCCTAAATCCTATGTTCAAATCACGATCTTCTTTCGGCAGCCTTCTGGATGATCTCCTCCCAACAGGAGCCGTCTCTATAGGTTCTCGAAACATGCTATTGATTGCATTCATTGCCTCTTTCATGTTTATTGTAGGATCAACTAGTCCATGATGGCAGGCATCTTCAGCTTCAGATTTCCCAACAATGGCAGTATCGACAAACTTCACAACAACTGTATCATCATTCCCAATTTTCCTGGGTTCATCCAACTCCCTTTCCATCAAAGCTCTCTCCCTTTGTCCCTCCACTTGTTTACCATTATGTAATACTGAAGACCTCTTATGACGATCCTCAACTATGCATTTGGCTTCACTGCTTTCTTTTAACTCTCTGCATTGGAGAGGCTTTCTAGCTGTTCTTCCTCCCTGGCGCCACCACACACCAAAGCAATAGTCGGATTTTGAAGAACAAAACAAAGACAACAAAAACAAGCACATTAGAAAAGCGAAAAATGGACAACCTGCATTTTCTTCTTCTTCTTATGTCTCTCCATACGATTCAGGAATTGCTCATATGCTTTTTGCAACTCATCTATCGGCTCTGCAAGGCTGTTCAAATTTTGATGGAAACTAAATAAAGCACCAGTTCTAGTTTCCAAAATTACATTATTGAAAGAAAACAAAACTTTAATATCATAATCAAGTGATTAAAAGATGGAAATCCATAACTGTGCACAAGTTTCTCCGTTGCATTGATCACAACACACAAAGAACTGCATCATAAAACTAAACAAAATATACCCCGTGGAAAAAGACTTCTCATGAATTTCCCTCAAAATTTTCATTAGAAGTTTGAGTCGGGTTTCAGTTCATCTGTTCCGAGTCTTCATTTTCTTTTGAGTATACAATTTTATTATTAGTCTAGATTGGTTACAAGATAATATCGGTTCGAAAGACTCTTAACCATTTCACAATTGAACGCTAAATATAAAAACTTTTTATAAAAATTAATTGTATTAACGTTGAATTCATACTCATACCTAACACATACACCAAAATCCGATTTTAAAAGACTAAAAAGCTCATGATCAAACCAACCAAAAGCAAGTAGCAACTACCAGTGCTAATAACATCTACAACTACTAATTTGGCAATTCTAACCTTCCATACCTAGCAACAAACTTTAAGCGGATTGGCAGCTTAATCATTGCAGCTATAAGAAAAATTGAAAGGAGAAAAAAAACCCTTACTTTTGAACACCCAAATGATACAATTTTTCAGCCTCATCAAATTTCTTGTTCTTCTCATAGTAAAGTGCATATGCTTGGTAGAACAATGAACGTTTTGTCCCTATTTGATTCATCTCCATTCTTCTCAACAGCACCCTTGGATCATCCATAAAATCCATCTACTCACCAGAACAAACCAGTCCAAATAAATAAATAAAACCCAAAAACCACATAATAGTAAATTTCCATAAAGAATGAACATTGAAGATTCGATTCGTTGAGGTCGATTGCTTATTTACCAACTGTAACCAAACCCGGAGGTAGCGTAAATCGTCATGGTAACGGCGGTCGGATTCGAATGTTTGGGTACATTTTTGCAAGAACCGGGGTAGCTTCTCGCTTAAAATCTGGGGTGGGACTGAATCTTTTATTTTCTTTATCCCTCTGCGGAAAACGAATCAAAAAGTTGATATAAACAATTATAACGTTTCAAAGAAAGAAAAGCGAGGTGAAAACACAGTACCGCAGCCAAGGGAGAAGAGGGTCTTTGCCAGAATATGATTTTATTTCAGATATTACTGAAGAAAATAGATTGCTGCTCATTGTCTCGCTCTTTTCTCCCATTTTTTTTTTCTTTTGCAGTGAATAAGGTTTAGCTTTTCTTTGTTCTTTTGGAATAAGAAGGCTTAGCCCTTAATCCCGGGACAAAGGGTTTTTTGAATTTTATGTTAAAAGGCGCGTAACGTGCCGGCAGATTTGTGATATTAGCATTTTAAAATATAGATTAATATTGATACTTAAAAGTGGTTTTATTTAGGGGTGTACAAATTAAATTGCAAACTATAAATATGTATATAATTATAAATTTTGATAAATGGTTAACCGATAATAAATTATATATTCTTTTAAAGAGAATAGAATTAGAAATAAAATTAAAATGATTTTTCCTTATTTTTATTAGAGCAAATTTAATCAAACATGGATTAATAAATATATGATTTTAAATTGCAAACTATAAATATGTATATAATTATAAATTTTGATAAATGGTTAACCGATCATAAATTATATATTCTTTTAAAGAGAATAGAATTAGAAATAAAATTAAAATGACTTTTCCTTATTTTTATTAGAGCACATTTAATCAAACATGGATTAATAAATATATGATTTTAAATTGCAAACTATAAATATGTGCATAAAATTTTAAAGTGCAAAAGAAATGAATATACTACATAATATATATATATATATTATAAAAAACAAAATGCATCTACAAATAAATAAGATTTTAACATATATATATTCATCATCCTAAATTTTGTGAAACTTTAAAACTTTTATGTTGTGTTGTGCTTTAAAAAATTTATAATAAGTTAACCTCTAGTTAACTTGTAACTGAATCGTTAATAACGGTTAACTATTAACGATTAACCATTTCTTAATATTTATGTTACAATTAACAAAATTTAATAATCGTTTTAACGATTAACTGACCGTTTAGGCTAAACGGTACGATTAACTGACCATGACACCCCTAGTTTTATTCATGTTTAAAGGAAAATAATTATAGCTTCTTAAGAAAATTAACAATCGTTGAATCTTTTATAGAAATATACATTTTTCGGAAGAAAACAAATGTAGAAAAAGTTATGAATGAAACCAAATTTTGGTCGTCAACAAAAACTAAAAATATTAAGGTGGTTGTTATGGCCAAAATTAGCCTAATATTGTGGGCGTCAAAATCAATTAGTTCAATTGGGCAACCTGAAATTTATTTTATAAATATCTATGGCATTTGTTATAGTATGGACTTATAGGGCAAATTCGTCACCCCAACATACGAGTTTGCCTGAAAATTATTTTTTAACAGACTTAGGTATGTGGGTTCCATGGGGATGAGCCTTTTAATATTTTTCTTGGAACTCGTTACTTTCACGTGATGAGTTCTAGTAAAATATATTACTTTTTTGCATAAATAGATTTTTTTTTGAAAAATTTATCCTAACTTGTAATATTCTAAAGAATGACGTGGAAAATTCAATAATCTATGTAGTGAGATATGGTTGATCAATATAGAATTTGTAACTCCAACACAATAGGAGCAATTTCTTTAACCACTTGATTAAAACTAAAAATACTTGACGATGCTCAAAAAAATTTATATGAGATATCACATTTGTTTTTTCGTTATAGTCTATTTAAGATACCAAGAGAACATGGATGAATTATAGGCCTTTCCTCTAAATTTTAGGCATGTGATATATGGATTAAAGTGTGAATTGGGTCTAGTAGTTGTTTTGCACTTTTTGATTGCCTTACTTCTGAAAAGTTTAAAGATAATCGATTTTGTAGTTTGCTTGAACTTGTGACTTGAACTTGACATCCCGCAAATGATTCAATATGCAACACTCCCTCGTCTTCTTCAAAGTGTGAAAAGTATAATTTCATCCCTTTCACATTCAATTCGTTCCTCATACATGGATCCTTGATTGAGATCTCCAGAATAGTTTTTTTCCCCGCTGCGCAACGAAACAGAAACAATAGTGAGCCAAATAGCATGATTTAACTGTTCAGTGACTAAAAAAGATAAATCGAAAATAATAGTGATCAAAATATAACTTTTTCAAAACTAGTGACCAAAATAAGATAAATTGAAAACAGAAAGAATCAACTTTTGTAGTTTATCCATTTTTTATATTAAAGATTTACGCTTCTCGATGTTTGCATTTTGATGGTAGTTAGTGGTTTGCTTTTATGGTTTATGCAAATTCGTTAATTGCTATGTTTGTGCCATTACGAAAAGTTCTTGAAGCAGTGAAAATGGGTTATGAGTAGCTAAGAAGGTAGTTTAGGAGTTGAGTTATGAACATGATTATGTTGTGTGGCAAATTTAATTGGCGGGGTCACACAAGAGGGCATGGAGAGGGTTTTGAGAATCAATGTTTAAGTTGGTGAGATTGTGCATTGAAAAATGTGTAGTCCGTGCTCAAAAATGGTTTAAGCTTTGGATTTTAGGAAATGGAATTGGTTTAAGAATAGGTAAACCACTAAAGCTGTCTGTTTTTGTGCAGTATCTACTATGGAAAGATCATAGCCGTATGAGTACGTATCTATGTCCAGAAGAAAATTGTTTGAGGAAAGTAAATTTGTTGACTAGTAAAGTGATCAATAACAGTAGAAGATAATAGAAGGGTGGTTTTGATGATCATTTCGGTAATTTTTGGGGTGTTGAGATGATATTTTTAGACGTGAACCGTCTCTTCTACTCTTCCTGAATATATTTTCGGTCATTGGTATTGATTAGACGTCTTAAAAAGTGAGGACTTATACTAGGAGTCAGGACACCAGGTGTGTCTACACGTGGTCGTTGGTGATGTTAAGAAAGTGTGTTCGCAGGAATAGTAGGTAATCGACACGTGATTACTGCATGGTGTAGTTCGCGTGTCTAAGAATTTAGAATTTACGTTCACGTTCTTGAAAGTGGTAATCATGTATGTGTATGCGTTGGTTGCTTCAGACAAATCCAATCCAATATGAGCTTAATTATGGGAACTCACTATCATTCTAGTTTTATAAACACTGGTTAATCGTGTTCTTGTGTATCAAACATGTCTTAGGCATGTTCATCATCTTATCCACAAAACATGCCTCACGACATTGTTGAAACTTGGTTCTGCCTTGGACTTTACTTGGTTAAATTACAACTAAAGTTGAACCTTTGTTTCAATATCTCTATCATTTAATGAAGCCTAATTCCACATCTCATGTTTTGTTCTTCCGCAGTGTCTAACAGAGAAACTAAAGGTTTCCATATGTATTCTAAATTATTGAATTAGAAACTAAAAAAATAAAGAAAGAAAGAAAAGGTAAATGAAATTAAAAGAGAGAGGGATTGGAGGTTTGTTTGTAACATCTATTTTCATGGCTTTTGATCAGCTATTATGCTATCAATGTAACTCCTAACCTCCTCTTTAATAATACGTTGCATTATGGTTAACAAGCAGGTAGTTTCCTCCATAGCCGCTCTCTTTTTCTCCTCTCCGATGCAACCAGCGTCACCGCTTTCCTCACCTTTCACCACCACCTCCTCCTCCTCCGCTTCCACGTTCTCTCCTGGTGGAGACAGCGTCAGCAACGTCTTGGGCCCTGATAATCCTAAATTCTCATCCTCACACACCACAAATCCTAAACACTGCTTTTTATTTCCAGACTCAGACTCGGATCCAACCTGGCTCGGCCGTTTCACCCCTGAGTTCGACTCCAATGACCCGGACGACAACTCGGTTTCTCGTTTCCGACGTAAAGTCGAGTTCCAGTGATTTTTTATAGCGTTATCAGTACGTCCTGGCAACATCCTAGCGATTGTAGCCCATTTGTTTCCGTGAACAGCATGCGCTTGTATGATAACAGAATCCTCTGCAGCCGTGAAAGGACGGTGTTGCACGGCTGGACTGAGTTGGTTGCACCACCGTAGCCGGCAAGACTTGCCGGATCTTCCAGGGATTGCGGAGCTAATCATGGACCAGTTCCTGGGACCATGTTGTTCCACTAGCTTAATCAGGTTAGCATCTTCTTGTGGGCTCCATGAACCTTTGACACGATCACCTCCATTGATCATCTTCAGAACAAAAAGAATCCCAAAAATCTAAAATCAAAGCGAATTGCGATATTTTTGTAGAAAAGAAATAGGGTTTTAGTTTTAAACGGTTTCAGAGAGGTTGGTGGTGTGAGCCACAAAACCGCTCCGTTGAAATAACGACTTCGGGCCATGGTTTAAGCGTTTTAGTTTCAGTTTCTCTCCTTGATATTTAAAATAATAATAAAAAATAAATAAATCGTTTTTAAATTAATAAATCAGTTTGTTGTTTTCATGGATAGAGACATAGTGTTGGTTTGGAAGTGGGGAGGAAGTTATAACCGTTTCTTTTTGAAAATCTGAAATAGTTTTTTAAATTATGTGTGAAGATAATTTATACATCCATTTTTATATTATATTAGCATATCTAAGCGTGTGTTAGGTATTTTATAATTTTAGATAAACTATACAAACAACGCTCCGACTATAGGGCGTTGTTTTGTTGAGTCTTATAACTATTATAAATTACAAAATAATCCCGACTATAGGATGTTATTTTATTGAGTCTCCGACTATTAAAAGTTGCAATATGATCACCTCAACTATTTATATGTTCGAAACTCGGTCTATTCTGTTAAAAATTGACAACCGTATGAGTTGTGCATTAACTTATTGATTGATATATGATAAAATCATATTTTTATGATGTTTATTGACATCACCGTTACTTCCAAGCATTTACTCGACATCACAACATAATGTAAACAAAGAGTTAATCCACACAATACAACTCAAATGGTTGTATGATCAAAATTTATCATATCCCAATCAACAATTTAACATTCATCTCAAACGACCGTAAATTTTTAACAAAAGATGACAAATTTAAAATATATGAATAAACGTGTGACCATCTTGTAACTTTTAATATTCTCACAAAATAATGTCATCGAGGAACCATGGTGTAACGTTTAATAATTAAGGGACTCAGCAAAGTAATACCCTCAAAGGACAAAACTAGTATATACATGGGAGGAGCTTGCCCCATAACCAGGCAAAAAATATTTTTTATATTTAATTTATATATAAAATTTAAGATTTATAGGATAATTATGAATTGCCTCCTACTTTTAAAAAAATTATATTTTACCCCTCTTAAATTGAAATCTTAGCTCTATCCCTATCTATAGTAATGGGACCATCTAAGTGCTTTACCCTATAATTTTTTATTTCTTATTCTATTTTAATATATTTATTGTTAAAATAAAAGTCAATCTGAAATGTGGATAGGTGGTGGCTTAACTAGGTGAGCTTGGTAATTGCATGATTTACATCATCAAGCAACAAGCCTTTTTTAATAAATAAAAAGTGTTTATATTTTTAAGGTATATATCATAATTTGAATTCAGAAAATAAAATTAATATGAATTTTTAATGATGTTAAAAAGTGCTGTGAAAAATACTTTTAAAAGTATTTTTGAAAAGTACAATTTAAAATTTAATTGTTTAGGATTATTGTTAAAAATTGATTTAAAAAATAAAATATTTATTTTAAACATTATATTTAAATTGAAAATATAATATTTAAAAAATGTATACATGTTTAACCTCGAGAAATGAAGTGTACAACCAAATTTCTTTTGAACAAATGATCAATGACCAAGTATTCAAATGCAAAATAACTTAGATACTTCTTTGGATATAAAAGTATAATCAAATTTCTGTTAAAAAAATGACCAGTAATCAAATACGCGAATGCAAAATTGAAAAAGAACGAAGGCTAGTTGCAAACAAACCATCTAGAAATGAACGTAGTTATTAGGACGAATTTAATGTGGATGTCACACATTGATATGCACCACTAATGATATATACCGTTATGCACTATTAGTATAAAAATAATAAAACTCATAAATAATTATTAAATTTTTAGGTAAAGTATACAAATAGTCTCTGACTATAAGTTATTGGTTGTTCAGTTTCCTGACTATTAAAGGCTATAAAATAGTCCCCCGACTATAAGATACTATTTTGTTGAGCTCTCCGAGTATTAAAACTTACAATATAATCATTTGATTATTCATATGTTTCGAATTCATCATTTTCTTTTAAAAAAATTGACATTATTATGAGCTAGATGTTTAATTGTTGATTGTGATATGATAAAATCATATTTTATTGATGTCTATTAATACCGTTGCTTTCAAACTCTGGCTCGATGTCATAATGTTTCAAGCATTGGCTCGATGACATAATGTAAACGGAGAGTCGATCAACAAAATACGACTCAAATGGTTATGGGATCAGATTTTCTCATACAACAGTCAATAGGTTAATGTTTAGCACAGACGATTGCTAATTTTTAATGGAAAAGGACGAGTTTATAACATATGAATAATCGAATGATCATTTTGTAACTTTTAATAGTTAAAGGACTCAACAAAACAACACCCTATAGTCGGGTGATCAATTTGTAACTTCTAATTGTTGAGAGACTCAACAAAACAACACCCTATAGTCGGGTGATCAATTTGTAACTTCTCAATTATAATTAAATTTTATTTTGATATTTTCCCAATACTTTTAAGTAATAATTTTAAAAATAAATCAGAAAAATTCTTTTTTTTAAATATAAGAACAATTTATTTTAAAATTGAAAAAAAGTTATAATTTTGTGATTTTTTTATTCACAATTTTTTTATAACTAGTTATTTATTTAATTTTGATTGTATTTGTAAAATTAAAAAATATATAATTTGGAGATCCAGAAGTTTTAATTATCATCAAATTATATTTTATTAAGCAATATGATTCAAGCATTTAACTTTTTTTTAAGAAGTTTAAACACAATTTAAAAACAATACATCCAAAAAGTTATAGTACATTAATAAGAAAAATACATCCAAACTTAAATAAAAATAATCGATATAATCCTTAAATTTTAATAACGTATCAAGTAATTTATATGGTATGAATTCAATATTTATAATATGAAACTATAAGTTAATATTCAACTTATTTATATCTATTTTATTTTCGACTTAAAGAACCTAATAAAAATTATTTTAATTAAAATTAACAGTAAAATAAAATTTTAATTACAATTGAAGAGTTAAATGAAATATTTTTTTATTAATTTAGCTTGATATAATGATGTTGTGCCCATTTTGTAACAAAATATAAAGTTTAACGTCTATCATGTAACTTTTAAAAATTTAGTATCTAAAAAGATCATTTTAAAATAGTATAATATTCATTTATGAATTTTACTCTATAAAAATAGTGGTGAATATCAATGTATGATATTCCTAAATATTTTCGTAGTTATTATATATAAAAATCTTTTACTGAATTAATATCGTAATCTAATTAAATATCAATTTAATTAAAAATTCAAATTAAAAATTTAAAATTTGAATACATAAATTAACAAAATTTTATAGCTAATTTATTTTTAAAATAAATAACCACTTCCTTATTTATTTCTTAAAAAAACTATTTAAACTTTAATGGTGTATGTATATTTATTTAAAATAAATAACCACTATCTAAATAAACAACCGTTTAAAATAAATAACAAAATTTACATGATTCATCAACTTAAAAAAACTATTTAAAAATGTTATAGTATGTATATTTATTTCTTATTTTTTTTATAAGGATGAGAAACATTTTTGTTTTTTCTCACCCAAGTAGTGGTAATAAGATCTAGCTCATGTATAGTTTATTGTGTAAACTGAGAAAGCAAGAACAACCTTTGCCTTTTGCTTCTAATACGAGCATTGGATGCATCAGATGGTGAAGCAATCCTACTCAGAACCACATTCAATGACTGCTTCAGAGTGGTTGGTGAAAAACCTTCTTCATCAACGCTGTTACAGCAAAGGATCAAATTGCTTTTCATTCTTCCACCAACACTTGAAATGTCAGCTTTAATGGTGTTTAGCCTTAGCCCTTTGAGTACTTTGATGAGTTCGGTGAACACTTGAGGTTGATCATCACAACAAACCGAAGCCCTGATGAAGATCTTGTCTCTGCTACTACCCATCACTTGTCGAGTATTGTTGGGGCTTATGTCTTCTGGAAGAACCCAATCCACTGTTACTTCATCCATTTCTGTCGGAATATTGGAAGCTTTGCTGATTTCTGCCGCTTTTCTCTTTAGATCCTTCACTTGTTCCACTGCGCCTTTCAATAAAGCTGCTTTATCCATCTGTAAAGAAAACCCAAGATTTGATTGAATTATCTTGCAAATATCAAGTGTTTACAATTAAGACAGGAAGAGAGTACCTTGTCAGACATGGGGATGAGTTTTCTGAGAGCTGAAAGCTGTGCATTAATTCGATCCCGGCGACGTTTCTCGGCTTGTCTATGGCTGTTGTAAACTGTTGAAGTTTTATCCTCTGCAACTCCGTCAACTTGTATCGTCCATGGGATTACGAAAGATGAATCTCTGCCTATTTGATCACTGAAATTAAACCGATTCTCAGCATCAGACCAGGTGGAAGATTGGTAATAATCCTCCATGGTTGAAAAGGTTGTAGAAATCCAGCAATCTGGAATCCAATCTACCTGGTGGTTTAAGCAATTGTTGAAGAACACTGTTTTCTGATCAAATAATGTGTGGTGTTCATATTCGGATGGTGATTGCCTGTTATATCTTGTGTAAATTTTGATTGGTCAAAAGAAAATCTTGTTTGGCCTTATTTGCTTGTCAGTAAAAATATTTGATTTCGATGAAATTTATCAAGCCAACTAATATCAAGATAAACACGACACGATCGATGATGGTACGGGGAAGCATTTAAGTGCAAAGCTCGTGAAGAATGGGACAACAAAGAGAAATGCGCGGACATAAATGCGGAGAAAATGAGAGTTTGGATGAACTGTTATAACAGTGATTTAAACAAATTTATCTAGAAACAGCATCTTCTTTATCTATCAACGACTGTGAAATTTGTCGAATTATATATAAATTTTCCCGATGTAAGAAATTGAAATGATAATTTTGAGTTCAAAATTGGACCTTGGAGTGATTGTAATGGAAATGGTATAGATAAGTTTGACAAGATGGATTGGTGATAAGAAGGTTGTTATAAATTGGATAAGATACGGGAAGTGATTGAAAATAATGATTATGGGAAGGATGAGAAGTATGGAAGATAATGGAAGCAAAGGTTATGGGATAAGGTTGGCGTGGGAACAAGATAAAGCCAACACTATGAAAAGCAAAGACCCAAATTTTAGCAGTTCTTGAACTTGTTATGGAAGTAGATGGATCGTAACTCTCTAGTTATAAAGAACTAGGAGTCAGCTATATGACAAATGGGGACTCCTTGCCTTTTACAATTCTTGTTTAATTTTTTTAAGTCCTAAAAGAACTTTCTTTATGCTCGACAAGAGATCTTGTAGAATCGACTAAAACAAAATGGTTAGAAAATATAGAAAAAATATGTATAGGCAAATGGGTGACTTTCAAGAAACATGACGGAATATGTGAAAGTAAAAAGAAATAAAAAAGGACTATATTCCAAAAATATTAATGAAAACAACCTTCTTGTATATTTTTTTCCGTTTCAGATAATCTCTCTCTTTGGAAACTTCTTTTTTTATTGTTTTTTTTTTGAAATCCGGGAGAGAGAAACTAACAACTTACTAAATCGTCAAGGCTTGATACCAAATGATATGAATCCGATTATAAAGTTTATCGAATTATACATAAATTTATTCGGTCGTGATTCTAGTAAGAGATTGAAACAATGACTTGAGTTTAAAATTGAACCTTATAGTGATTGTAATGGAAATAATGTAGAAGTGCACTAAGCCCTGTGAAAACAATCTTAATCTATACTATAACTTCCGATGTGTATATTTACTAATTTGCGAACACCTAAATCACACAACAGTAGCATTGATTCAATGGTTGATGAAGGGGGCGAATGGAAATGGGATGCGTTAATAGGGACGCTCCCACAGAAGGTAAGGCTACTATTAGCTGCCACGATGCCATGCCACCTCTATCTTCAAACAAAGCAAATATTCCAGGCTGGCTGCATGCGGCAAAATTCTCAGGAATAGCGATAGGGTAAGAAGACTCATAGCCTCTAGAGCAAATTGTGGAGTGTGTGTAGCAATGGAGGAAAAAGTGGATCACGTGTTAAGGGAATGCCCTAAAGAAAAAGAAGTCAGGCTGAAGGTGATTAAACATGTGAAACTTGTGGAATTTATGGCTACAAAAACAAAGAAATGGATCAAAATTAATCTGGACAAACCAGGCTACTTTGCGATAGAGGAGAACAACTGGGGTTTACTATTCTGATCTATCATATGTTCCTTATCGCTAACTAGGGATGTAAACGAGCCGAGTTGAGCTCGAGTATTGCTGAGCTCGACTCGAACTTGAAAAGTTTAAAATTAGGCTCGACTCGACTCGAAAATTCGTGAGCTAAAAATTATCACGCTCGGCTCGAACTCGAAATATAATATTGAAACTCGACTCGAACTCGAAAAGACTCGAACACAAAAAAATTCATGATCTCGATTGAAGCACAATTTTGAGCTCGATTCAAGCTCGAACTCAAACTCGAATTTGAACCTACAAAATCTTATATTACATTTAAAAATGTATTTTTAAAATTTTATAATTATTAATAATGTATTTATAATAATGTAATTTTAAAAAATCTAAAATTAATATAACATTTTTTCGAGTAGCTCGCGAGCTTTTCGAGTCGAGTATTAAGTAGCTCGTTTTAGCTCGTTAAGAATTCGAGTCGAGTTCGAACTCGAGTCGAGTTCATTCGATTCGAGTGTTGATCGAACTTTGATCGAATCGATCTCGAGTAGCTCGCGATCTGTCTCGTCTCATTTACAGCTATAATGGCTACAACGAAATGCAACCATTTTTTATTCGGATAGCCTTGGGATAGAAACAGTTCTGGAACGTAGTAAGAGCATGCAAGAGGAGTGCCAGGCAACGATCAGATCAGCAACAACCAAAATAAATCGAAAGGAACAAAAAGACGACAAGAAGGTATGAAATGGAAATCCCCCCTCATGGATGGTGCAAACTCAACACGGACGGATCATGTCAGAATTCAACAAAGCTTCGCTTCGTGCGGAAGGGTGATCAGGAAGGAGAACGGAGAAAGGTCTGTCGGCTTACCAAAGCACTAGGTATTTGCTCTGCAGTTGAATCCGAGCTGTGGGGTGTATACGAAGGGCTACGTCAAGCATGGAGGATAAGTGAAAGAAATGTGATAATAGAAGTTGATAGCTTGGAAGTGGCTCAATAACTTCAAAGGAAGCACGCTCGAGGCCCCTCTTTTACTTTGCTGAACAAAATTTTCGAACATATTGATAGGAACTGGAGAATAGTAATCAACAACATCTCGATTGTACAGCCTTAGGGCAGACTGATATTTCATAATTAATGGCAAACCTTTGTTACCCAAAAAAAAAAGGTATATGTATATAATTATGTTAGTTCCATGAAAAATTAGTAGTTTGATCATCATTTTCAATAATTTTATAGTCATTGATCCATACCTTCATCACGGAAGCCGTATGTCTATCTTAAAATTCAAGTTTTCTTTTGTTAATTAATTATTTTAATGAGCTTGCTTAAAATTTATTTATGTCTACCTCAAAAGTTTTATTTAACTAATATTTTTGCGCCTACCCTAAAAAATATTTTTAGATCTGTCATTATAATCATTTGATTAAAAACTAAATTTATCATTATAAAAAGACATTGACAAAAATACTCATAAAATTTGACTAAATAGTTACATTTTTTTTTTGGAATATTTTTTGCCCAAAACATTTAATTTTGTGGCAAAAAGATCCCTTTGTGTATGGTAATCATTAGTCAACATATAATTAATGCTTTAAAATAGAGATCTTTTTACTTTAAAATGAAACATTAAGAGAAAAATATTTTACAAAAATAAGGGTTAAAATGATTATTTAATCAAATATTATGGGTCTTTTTATCTTTAAATTAAACGTTAGGGGTAAAATACTTTTAGAAAATATATTTTATCAATGTTAAAAATATTTTTTTGGTGTTATACCTAAAAGATACAATATTTCCATTTTGGTACCCTCCGAGAAATAAAAAAAGTATAAATTTAAATAGATACTATATACAATAATGGATTTGCCAAGAAGAAACTGAAATCCATATGTCAATAAAACTTTTTAGAAGTGTAACATTGCTTATAAATTTAAATTTATAAAATTTTAAAAAAAATTGATATAAAAAATATGTATCGAAATTGTATCAAATAATTTCTAATATTTTTATAAAAGAATTTATTTGATACAATGAAACTTTAATTTACACAAATATTTCTATTTTAATATTATGTTTAGAAATTAAATACTAGATGTAGAATTTTAAATTGTAGGACTCAACAAAACATGAGTATATGATTTATGTTTTTTTTAAAAAAAAAATACTATATTTTTAATGTACTTTGTTTATCTCTTAATTGAAACTTAAAAATTGAATCATTAAAAGATAATTTTATAAGTTTAAACATGGTTGATTAACTAATTTGTTTTAGCCTCCACTTAAAAAGGAAAAATGTTAGTATTTACATAACATTTATTTACTAATTTAGCTTTTTCTTTTATCAACTTTTCTCTAACAAATGGACGTAAAACAAGAAAGCCTCAAAGATAACAAAACAAACCTATGTTATGTTCTTGTAAGATGTTAAGGTTTAATTTATTCCACAAGAAAAGCATGAAATCCGTTAAACCAAACAATTCATTTCCATAGCATTGGACAAATGATTTTTGTTTAGGATCTATTTAAACCAGATGTAATTGATTCTTTCTACTCATTCATTAGCATTACGCAGTTTCTCTATACATCTTAGAGAAATTGCAACAATGATATAACAAACTATTAAGAATTAAAAAGAGAAGATGGCACAACAAGATCTTATTGTTTTTGCATTTGTTTTAGTGGTTGTTGTTGGGGCATTTGCTGGCGATTCATCGCCTTCACCAGCCTCTTCTAAAGGCTCTTCACCTTCTAAGTCTCATGCATCTTCCCCCAAGTTGTCCTCCAATAGCCCCTCTCCATCATCGTTAAAATCCGGTGGAGGGTCACCCAAGTCATCTCTTTCGGAAGCCCCAAAAAGTTCTTCAAGCTCGTATTCTCCCAGCCCTAGCCCCAAGTCAAAGAAAGGATCCTCTTCAGACTCTGAGTATCCGAACGAGGAGGTGTCTTCCCCTCCTTCACCACCCCATAATGATGATATTTCTGAGTCTCCTGCTCCTACCCATAAAAAGAAGGGTGTTAAATCTGACAGTGATAGCCCTAAATCTGATGATTCCGCATTAGAATCAGCACCAGAGCATGCACCCTCTAATGTCGTTGCTATCGAAGCCACCAAGATTATTAGTGTTGCAGCTATTATCGGTTTCTTCCTCTTCTAAGCTTCACATCCATATGTTCATCGAGAGCCTTGATACGGTTATTGGGTTTATCATCCCAATTGGATGCACCAATAAATAATTGAATTTATCATCTTAAAGAATATTGTGACATACAAGATGGTATGTTAACATATATGTTCATATCAAAGAAAAATGGTCATAACATTACCAAGCTATCATACTTTGTTCACATATATAAACATAAATTCGATATTCGGTACAAGCATACATTGATGAATATACATCATAAATAAATGAATTAATTATGACAACACATCACATCATCGGTATCCAAACATGCAATATACATAATACACGTGTAGCTTTAGGCGAGGAACGCACCTCTAGCTCCACTATCAACTCTACATACCGAGTGGTACACCGTCCACGATCGGTGGTAGTACAAGGTTCTACATCGTTAGAACCTAAACATTTGAAACACTGTATTACTATTCGAATAACTCATATTCTACGATTTCAAAAAATCACCATTTTTAGGCTAGGTCAACTTATGCATAATCCCAATTGAATATTTAGAGTCTAACTAAAAGGGAAGAGATATATCGACTACCGCTTGAGTGAAGTTAGGTCACCTTCATCAAAAACAATCGAATATCAGTTCAAATTCCAATTATATAGAGAAATTAAAAAACCAAGTCACAAAGACCATATTACCGAAATTACAACTGATGGAGTAGACTTTTGCAAATACCACATCAATATTCAAAACATCAACATGCATAACTTATCCGGGAAGCTTCTGCCAAACATAATCGCCACAATCATTGGACATGGGATCCACCACATGGCGTTGAAAAAAAAAACCTATATCATTCTTTGCATCAATTTCCTCAACAATGCTAGAGGACAAATCATTATTAAGAATGAATAATTGATGAGCAAATGACAAAATCCAGACTAATCAACTCTGGGGTTTTCTTTGCAAGGCATTTCTACTAGTCACGGTAGAGAGTAGAACACACAAGGCTTGGGCTCGACCAATGCCTAGGGCATTTCTACCGGTGGTGCGATGCGCAATAGATAGGGGGGCTGAGTTGGGTAGAACTGCAATGGGCATGGGGGCCGGTTTCATGGGCGATGCATGATGGCGCAGCAGCACCTAAGGGAGATGCGAGGACAAGAAGAGGAGATGGTTTTCCAACGGCGACAAGGTTTAAAAAGAAAAAGGAAGTAAAGAGAAAAAGGACTTAGGAAAGTGGTAGTCAAGATCTCACAATTTCTCTATTGAGATAAGATTTTTCAAAAAATTTGAGTCCGATGATGATGATCGATAGATCGAATATGGTTTTAATGGCTTCATCCAGCTTCATTTTGAAATACTTATAATTGAGTGTGAGAATGCTTATTTTAGATTTATTCACTTGATTAGTACCTTAATGAGTAACATTCAACTTGTTCCAAATCTTTTTGGCATTTGAGAAAAAAAAAAGACTATTATACTCATACAGGTCAGGTGAACAAAAGAGGATGTGCATGATCTTCGCTTTTGATCTTTATTGTTCTATTTTGACTTGTTATTTGGCATACAAGGAGATCTCATTTCTTTGGAGGAATAGATGATTCATCAATGATAACATCCCAAACGTCGGTAACTTGAATGAATAACATTATTCTATTCTTTTAATAAGAGTAATTTGCACCATTGAAATAAAAGTCTTGTGATAGAATGAGAATCTTCAGCATAGTTGGAAACGAATGTTGAAGTCATCTTTAAGGTTCATGTAGAAATTGATAGATCTACCATAGGACCTTCTTAAGATTATTAAACTGTCAATAGACTCTCTTTAATATCAATTGTTAGCTCTTTCAACAACTAAAATATGTCAAGGAAAGGGGAATTGATCTTAAAAAATGAGTGTAAGCAATTGAAAGATAGGATAATTTACACAATAATTTAGAGTGGTTTAACTTTTAAACTATGTACGCATCTACTACATTAGCATCCACATTAAAGATTTCTCAAATTCACTAGATTTGCACAATTTTAAAGACGAGATGTAATCTTATAAATACCTCAAGATTTGTACTTCAAAATATTGATTGCACACTCTCCCGAAAAACAAATACAAACTTAACAAAATAAAAATATCACAAGACAAATATCACAAGACAAATTATGTTTACACAAATAAGCTTTCACCTAAATAACACTCGATCAATATAAACAAACAATTGATATTTGCTTTCAATAATGTTTCTTTTTTGTTCTTGAGATTCTTTCAGCTTGTTATATTGCTTGTCTTTGGTTTCTATCCATTATGAACCATTGAGGATGCAATAGAGTCGTTACTTACAAAGAAAAATAGCATTTATAGATGAGCGATCGATCCTTTTAAGAAAAGGGTTCGAAAATCATATTAACATAATATCAGAGGACGTTACTGTTGAGAATGAAATGAGTAGGACAAAAAATAAATAAATGAAGAATGAATATAACATTTTAAAAACCACGGAGTATAATTGGCAAATATCAAATTCCATAATAATGATAAATGTGAGGTGAAGTATTATCGTATATACTCATCTGTCGGTTCCAATGACCGGAACAAAATCATTCATACTACAAAAAAAAAAATACAAATATGCATGAAATCCACGGCTTGCCCTTTCTATCAGAAGCCAAAAAGAGAAGAAAAAGAATGCCTCTTGCTACACAAAAAAAGAATATTACATGACATCGACACAAGCCTACAAGAGACGAAGGAACACAAATATAATGAAGGCGTTGAAGCGTGAAATTTTACCGGAAATAGAACTACGTCAGCCTTCTGCCTCGGTGCAACAACACGGGATTCACTGCTCCTAATAAAATCTTCAACAAAACAAACATGATTGGGTCTTCAATAGCCACCCATTGGTGGCATGCCATATGGTGGCATCGGAGGCATCCCCATTCCTCCTCCCATAGGTGGCGGTGGAGCAAAACCTCCTCCCATGCCAGGCATTGGCGGTGCAGGCAAGGCAAGAGGTAGCAACTGAGCGTACATGTTCTGCCACACAAGGCATTTTAATCAGGAACAAAATATTTCAACCCTTTAAAGATCTAGCGACTAGGGCTATAAATGAGTCGAGTTGAGCTCGAGTATTACTGAGCTCAACTCGACTCGAAACGTTTAAAGTTTAGTTCGACTTGACTTGAAAACTCACGAATTTAAAATCTTCAAGTTCAATTTGAAATCAAAACTTGAAGCCCGACTCGAACTCAAAAAAATTTGAACTAGAAACATTCTCAAACTTAACTTGGTTCAAGCTGGAACTCAAGTTTGAACCTGAACCTTGAGTACATGAATGTTTTATATTGTATTTTTTATATTAAAAAAAAACCTATAAATGTTAATATTATTAACAATTAAATTTTAAAAAATAAAAATTTAATATATTATTTTTTTGATTTGCTTGTGAGCTTTTTGAGTAGGGTATCAAGTAACTGGTTCGGCTCGTTAAAAACTCGAGTCAAGCCCATTGGATTCAAGCGTTGACTGAGTTGAACTCAAATAGCTCACGATCTGTATCGCCACATTTACATCCTTACTAACGACTTCTGGCAGCCATAGCAAATTGGGAAGTTGAGTATACCTGTTGTGCAATGACTTCCTTCTCTTCTTGCTCTTTAGCCTTTACTTCCTTTTGAGCCTCGATCTTGTCTTTGATAAGTTCGTCCACTTTGCAAGTATATTCACGGATAAACTGGGAAAATATGGGAAATCGATTAAGGTTCTAACCCGACATCTTGAAATTAAGGATCTTGAAACCAAAAAGTTTGTGGTAGCTAATAAAAAGAGAATCTAATAATAATACTGAAGATGCAGCAAAACAGCTACCTGCAACAGGAACGGGAATGAGAAGTCGATCATATTGTTAACCCAAGCCAGCTCAAGAGCAACATCTGGTCGAACTAAGTCATAACACACAAAGAGGCATGCTGCAAAACATTCCTTCTTTCCCTGTACAAAGAGTATCAACACAGAAATTATATCCAATTCAAATAATAACCAACATTCTTGTAACAATACTTGGAAGTAAAATCCCCATTGTGCAAAAACAAGCCTATGTTAAAATTTCACTCTCTGTGTCCCGTTCTACGGTTACCAAGAAACTCATTTTATACTTGCATCCTAGAGGAACAAGTGAAACTGAACAACTTAACATAGTTACACATACTGCTTGACCAACGTATAAAGCCATATTTAGGAATGAGTTAGTACCTGTTCAATGAAATAAACAAGCAACTCTTCGGCAAGTTCACGTTCACCAGACTGGGAGGCTGTTTCCATTGCATCTTTGTAAAGGTTGTCTTTCTTTGATAAGGCAATGGACTGCTTCCATCTGCCTGCCTTTTTGTATATGTATGCAGCAACACGCCTCATCTCAAGAAGCTCATGTTTCTCAATCTACTCGAGTAATTCAGAAAAAGTTACCAGAAACAGACATACAAGCATATAAAAAATGTAAGAAAACGATACTTTACCTTTTGTGCAAGGCCAATCTGATCAAAATTATCATGTAAGTCAATGGATTCTCTCAGTCTATCATAATCTTCTTCCTCTACATAAATCTTATTCAACGCCTCATTTACTGCTTATACATTGTTGCTCTGAACAGCAACCATATATGGCTTCACAAGTCGCAGGTGACCAGCCTGAAATTCCATAAGGAAATAATTGTCAATCCAAGATGACTAAAATAATAATGAAGTAATTTAGTAGTATTTATTCCAATAATAGATCCTTTTTTGCCAAAGTGGAACCTTTCTCATAATGTCCACAACTCGAGTATGATCTACACGAAGTGCAAGCACGTTCAGCATATCATTGATGAGATCTGGATGTTCTTGCAAGTAGAAGTGGACAGCCTTGTAATATAGCTCAACGCTAGCTACTTTGACTATAATATCTTTGAACTGCATATGATCCCATGCCTCAGGAGAGTGGTTCATCACAGTAGTTGCAGCATTATCGAACTCATCATATTGAATATATAAGAAGGTAAGTTCCTTCCAATGCTGCTGCTCATCACATGCTCTTATCAGCTTAGGAATATTGAGACGAGTAGAGAACAACTTAATGTGCTCCATAAGCTTCTCTGGACGATATCTGGCATACAGAACACCCAATTCGGTAAATAACCCCATGTGTGCACGTTCCAGTCCTAAACCACTCTCCATAAGAGAGATCAACTCATTGAAGCATCCTCGATTCTGGTAGTATTCGCTGACTTCTTCCAAGTCATCCACCTACAAAATAAACAAATTCAATGGTAAAAATCATGGACAAACAATCTCCTACAGCCTACCATGAGGAAAAGAAAATGGAACTAAATCTTCAGATATAGCTACTTAGTTGTTTGCGAAAATTGTAATCCAACATAAAAGTAAACTCACCTGTATAATAACATTAAGACCACATATCTGTGCCAATCGGAATTCCTCTGCATCGACGCAAGCAAAGCAAACCTCCTTCCATGTCTTGGCACTGTTTGCTTTTCTTGCTGCATCAACAGCACCCTGGAATTGTTTAAGCCTCACAAGTGTAACAGCCAACTTGGCCCAGTTTGATATAAGCCCAAATATTATTTTTGCAGCCTCATATAGGGCTTCATCAAACAAGCGATCACCAACATTTTGAAGATTAGCAACATTTGGCATGAGAATGAATTCTTCTATTTCTCCCAGTCTATCAGTCTTGGCATATGCATAAATGAGTTCACTATCCACTTTGGGCTCCTTGACCTTCTTCCTAACCATCAGAAGGTACCTCACTAAATCAGAATAGACGTCGGCATCCTCAGAAGCTCGGATAACATCAAGGAACTGAGTAGCATCATCTGCACGAATAAAAGATTCAATTGCATCGCTAACCAGCCCCTCTCTCAGTTGTGCCTTTGCTACCTGACTCCAAACAGCATCTTCTTCAACTCTGAATGCGAACTCCACGGCCCGATCAATGCTTCTAATGTTATCCAATAAAACATTGACTGCCTGAACATTTAAGTTGAACTTCTTGAAAATTGCAAAAGCTTCCTCGTATAGTTGGGCCTCTACTGCCACTTCTCCAACTGCAGGTCCATCAAAATTATCTAGTCTATTGATATAATCCATAACTCTAGAAGAATCTGCCTTAATAGCTGTCAAAATAAGTAGATTTTGCAGATTGAAGTTCCCACTGAATGCAGAGTTTTGGAGCACAATCTTCTCAAGAAGCTCAATCAGTTCATGGGGCAGGTCAGCTGTCATGAAAGCTTTGACAGCTGCAGAGACTTGTTCTGGACTCTTGCTTTCCGGCAAAGCAGTTGACACAACCTGATCAATTAGCTGTCTTCTGTATTCATTTTCAGGATTTAGAACCTTCTCCCAAAGATCATCATCCATCCTCTCAACAACATACCCATGACCACATAACAATGAACAGATAAGCTACTTTAAAACAAAGATCCAATACATTATCATAAATGAACAAAATAGTTATATACCTAGCCTGCAATTTGAACAATGAGTTCTTATTCGTAACATTGATAAGTTCATCATCACATTGTCCTCTTCGGTAGGACACAACCGCCAGAGTGGGATCGCGCTTCTCACAGTACTTACCAACAACCCGGGAATCATAGTAAGGATTGGTTGTGAGGAAGTGCTCTGGATTGTTATTGCTGTCAATGATGATTTTACCCAGAGCATTGTGGACATGCACATCTTGGCTTCCCTCACTCACAAGATGCTCCAAACAAACGAAGTCGATTTCTGGAATCCAAATGCAAAAAGAAAAATAAGAACCTCGTAGTACTGAAATGGTAAACAGTAGAAGATGCAGAGAAAAGAAAATAACCTTTTCTCACATTCATCCACCAGGGGCTCCACCGGAAGCAGCGAACGGACTGAGAGAATGAGACCCTTTATAAAATCTTCAGGGCATTCATCATCCAGCAACTGTCCCACTACCAAAGGAGCATTCCCTGGCTTCACCTATCAAAACAAGCAAAAACGTTCTCAATTAATCAAGTTTAAATTTGATTCATGTATTCCAGAAAACATATAGTAGCGAATATCAAACATACCTTCTGAACATAACCTTCAATGTATCGGAGCATGCTATTGGTGTAAAGGTAGTGAGTGAGATCAGGAACAAACCCAAATCGGTCACAAACATTAATTAGGGGCCTTGCATCAGGAAGCTTGGCTTCCATCAGGAAGTTCTTTGTCTTTTCAGCATCATAAAAGTTCGATTCCCTGGTTACACGCTCAACCTCCTTTATTTGACCAGTTTTAGCAGCTGCCTCGATGTACTTAAAGTGTATATCAGGGTCCTCACTGTCCCATAATCAAAAGAAAACATAATAGTGATAAATATTAAAAATAGCTGTGATTTGAGGACAAAGTAATCTTCTTGTTTGCTAAATAGCTTACCTTGAGCTCAAATAAGAGCCCAAGAAAAAGTACAATCCTTCATACGACTTAAATTGCTCAAAAAGTTTTATGCAGGCATCAACACCCAACTGCTCACAATACTCCTTGGCAACCTGCACACACACAACTTAGCTTTTGGGAATTCACTAAATACTATGAACATGCCATATGCAACAACACTTTACCTGAACGATTATTTGAAGATTGCCTCTTAGATTAACCAACAAAAGATCCTTCATGCACTCCAAAGCCCATTCTCGTGAAAGAGTTCCAAAAAACTCAACAAGTGACTGAAAACAGAAGGTTGGGCATAAAAAATATATTAGGAGGTGCTGTCCAATTTTACCATGAGTTTGAGACAGACAATTTTTACCTGTGGCTCAATAGCATGCGTATTCACAATGACACGTTTAATATCAGGCAACTCGGTGTAATGCTGCAGATAAAGGTGTTATATTATTGATTCAGTCTAGAAATGGCAGACAACGAAACACATTATTTTTAACAAGAAAATTACCTGCAGAGCTCGCACAAAGAGACCAGCTTTCTCACAAAGTTGTGCAATTCGGGGACGATCATAGTGACTGAACATTCCAGTAGCTAAAATGGCATCAGCAACATTAGGAAAAGTTACTAGATTGATTTCCAAAACCTGCAAGGAAAACAATATTATTATACAAGTATAATTTTTTCAGAAAAATAGAAGTCAAAATAGATTAGCATAACCAGAACATGAAAGATATAACCTTTGTTTGTAGAAAACCATGCTCTGGCAGATTTGGCTTCAAAACATCTAATAGAAATGCAGTAGCCTCCCGTATCAAGTTCCTCTGAATACAAAAAAGGATAAGAAAACAAAGTTACGTATTTCATAGAGAAAATAATGTTAATTTCACAAGTAATTCAATAAGCAGCAGACCTGAAGAAAAAGATCAGTGATGGTGTTGTAATCAACTGGACAACCTTCCTCCATTTGAGACATCATCAATGCAAAATTAACAGCTCCCTGCAAATGAAACAAATGATAACTCAGATCCCTCTCAAAAGGTAGTTTCTACCCGAAATCACACGGATCCAAATCCAATCACATAAATAAGTACATAATATTAACATCTACTAGTCATAAAACAATAAAAAAAGCTTTTAACTTGATCAGAATATTCATATAAGTTGAAGGCTTTAATACAATTGCTAGTATGATTTGACATGCTTCAACAAAATGGCTCAAACCCTGAACAGTACAGAAAATGGAAACAAACCTGTGGATCTGTACGAAGAATTGTTTGCAAAAGGAACAAGTAGTCTGGAGTGTACCCAACCTGGGGGGGAATTTAGTCATGAATACTTGATGAATGTAATCACTAATGTCAAGAACAAGCTGGAGAAATTATCACCCAACTTGATAGGCTGTAAATGAGATCATTCATTATCATACCAGAAAATGCCAAGACAAAGGAATTAGCAATCACCTGCTTTGAGTAAATCAAGATTTTGTCAAACTCTCGACGTTCAGCAAACGCTGCAACAACTTTTGGAGTTGCCCTAGCTTTAATATATATTTTCAGAGCAAGATCGTTATCCACAGTCTACAGAAAAAGCAAAGTAACAATTAGGAAAAGGGAAAAAAAACAAACTAGTACCACTTTCTTGAAGTAGAAACTTAGACAAAATTGATTAAGATACTAATAGATTTCTATTCCAGTGGTCACAAACCAGACCTTCACAAGGTCTCCTAGTTCCTCACTACATTCTAATTTATCTTCAGCCAACCAATTCTCCAGAAGGTTCTTTTTGTTTTGGTTCACTACAAGCCGAGATAACTCCAATGACTCAAATGCATTAAGCTTCCCTCTTGTTAAAAGTGTACCAAAGTACTGCAACAGTGGCGGCGTCTGCCCAGCTTGCACAGGAACACTCTACAACAATAGGGTAAAGAATTCTGCCTCAGATAAAATCAACCCAGAAACAAAAAATCAGTATCTATGTGAACAAGAAAGAAAAATGAGACCTGAAACTTGGCAACTGTGTCAGGTGTGCGAAGGATCCCTTGTGGAGACTCTGCCGCAAGCTCAGCTGCTTCTTTATACTTTGTCTGAGTAAACAATTCTTGAAAACGTTGAACAACCTGAGAAATCCAAAATCACAGTCAACATCCTAGAAACCAGAAAGAACTACGCTGAATAAAAATAACAAAAAAAAACTGAATTAACTTATACTAGACGGTACTGTTAACATGTAAGAGCAAATATGTCAACACAGAATTTAATCATGTAATACATAATGAAAGAACACAATAAAAAATATCGGACTAAAGCAAATCAAGAAATGAGAAGACATCACATCTTCATTCTCAGCATTGCTGCAAGATCAAAAAATTGCAGTAAGATTGAGAATAGATTATTCTCGGATAGATCTAACAAAGAAAGTATCCTCCGAGTCCCAGTTAAAATAGATCCCCTTAGATATTATTGTCCAGCAACTAAAACCTATAGTTGACAATATCAGGCACTTACTCCTCTCCAAATGCAAAGATTCACAAACCATAGACCATAGGAATATAGAAATTAAACCACTTACTAAGTTCTCTGCACCAGGAAGGTTTCCTCTTTTAGCCAGACTGACAGCAAGCTCCAAATTGTTCAACTGAAACAGAGGACAACCAGAAGTAGTAAGCTGATATGTGTCAGCCTATTGATGCCAGAAAACAAAACAGAAAATCCATATAACATACTTGACTGCTAACAAATGGCACTATTGTTGCTTCATTTACAGTTGCCAACAACACCTGGCCTCGCCTGTTGATGGCATAAAACCCTCCGGCTGCAGTAGCTTCCGAGGTTAAAAATATTGGGTCCGGACTGATTCTATTTCTGTATAGAGCAGATGCTGTTTCTAGATCATAAACAAACAGCAACCCATGCTTGGTGATAACAAAGATCAAACTATATTTGTGGGATATCTGCTAACAAACAGAACCTTGTCTTATATTGGCACAATGATAAACAATTAAGGATAAAATCTAGGAAATATTGTGTTACCTGCATTGCGACTGGAAAATCATCCTGAAAATCTGGTGGGAAGAATAGATCTGCCTGTTTCTTTGAAAATGACGGCCTACCTGCCAATATATATATATATATATATATTCTTTAGAAGAATGGAAACATAATAGACCAAAGTAACACACGGAATATCATATCTACACAATGGATTTAAGAAAGAATAGTTTATTTTAAAGCCAATGCGCAATAATGACCACATCACAATTCTAACTTTCTAACTTGGAATAGTCTTGATCATGTTTTAGAGCTTGTAATAGAAATAAAATCAACAGGGTTTCAGAATTAAAACCACAAAAATATTCCAAAGTAGTGTCCCAACCAACTGAACATGCCAAAACATCAAAGTAATTCCTGATCTTGGTTTTAAAAAGCATAAAGCGCCTAGGGTCCTAGACGCCGAAGCGCTAAGCGAAAGCGCTCGCTTTATGCACATGAAGCACCAGAAAGGCCGAAATTCACAAAAAAATACAGAATATTTATAAATTATCTTATAAATACTTAAATATCAAAGTGTCAATGCATATATTCAAAACTTATAAGTTCTTAAACACCAAAATATTCTCAATTTACTTATAAGTAATAAACACTTAAATACTTATATACCATTAACCATACGACTATACGAGCATATTAATCTCAAAAGATGGTCTACACCAAAAGTAGTCTAAAGTGAGATGAATAAAAGTATTTTTCTAAACCCTCAATTCCTTATAACTAAAAATCCTCTAAATCGTCATTGTCATCAACTCGGACAACACCATCTCCTTCATCACTAGACACTCCAATATCTTCTTCCATCTCCTTCATCAACTTGCACTTTTTACCCTAGCCTGCCTACACTAAAAGCCGATCTAAGCCTGATAATCTAATAGCCCGCTAAACCCTAAACAAGCCCAAAAATCGTATCTTCTAAACTCGCGATTAAGCGCCGATTAGCGCTTTGCTAAAAGCGCTGCAAAAGCGCCGATTACTACCGCTTAATGAATTCGTAGTGCTTTTGCTATGCTGAAGCGCCAGGGGCCTCGCTCGAGTCGCTTAGCACTTTAATCGCGCTTAAGCGGCGCTTTTTTAAACATAGTTCCTGATCTTACTTCTATTATTCCAGGCACTAGAAAACTTGATGTCAACACTGTTTTATTTCTTAAATTTATTTTTCAGATTTAGCATTCAAAAAAGACTTTCAGTTTCCTCTCATATATAACGAGGACAGGACAAAAGTATAACAGACATAAGCAGACCTGGCTGGGCACCAAGCTCAATTACATGCAACTTTGATGTAATCTGACCAGCATTAGAACTCTTAGTGGCAAACGAAATAAGAATAGAAGGATTCTCATTTCCTGGAACCTGCTCAATACAAACAAGCAGATATTATAAGCTGCTTGTTAGATCTATATAGAGAAATTGTGTAAAGTGCAAGAAATCCCCATACCTTAAGTTGTGCAAATGAAGCAGCATGTGCTTCAAGAGCTTGGCTACGCTGCTGATCAACAGAGAAAAGTTGCATGTTCCCCTTAACCAATTGTGGCCTCTGAAAGATGCAAGACACGTAGATCAAAATCAGAACTGCATACTGGCAACAAAAAATGATTTTTCAAAAGAGAGAATTTCATAATCAATAATAGAGCAAATTCTCAAAACCAATTGTGGCCTCTAAAAAGTGACCTTACCTGTCAGAGTTATCAAATTCTCAAAACTAAATACAAATAAAGCAGTAGCAGCTTCTTCAAAGAAAAAATTAAACAACCTTAGAAAGCATTGATAGAGTAAACACATACCTCAGGTGCACCGAGGGCAATTCCAATTAAAACCAACCACTTCTCTGAAGGATCACACTTATAGTTTATGATCTGATTGTTCATTAAATTTGCTGTTCTCTCAAACATCTTAATTGGTTCGGAATCACCTGCCAGGATTGAGATGCAATGAGATGGATAACGCCAAAGAAATTTATACGATAGACAAAAATCAAAAGATATTGTTAGAGCTGAAAGAGCCTGTCATGCAAGATAAGCTAACTGAATAACATCTAACCTTCAATTGACCAATGATACACAGAGGTCTGTGTTACCAGGCCAAGCAATTTTGGGGTAATCCATTTCCAAAATACAACCTGGACATTAACCATGGACAGTTTTCTAAGCTCATGATTTGAAGTTCACTCTCAACGGAAAAAATAAATATAGAGAGGCAGGTAGGAATAATTGAACATTACAAGAATTTTAAACAATAAAAAAAATGTGATGACAAATAAGTTTCACCTGTTCAGGCATCTGGTGAGATTTCATATTTGCTTTCATCTCTATGTTAAATATTTGCAAGTGATCTTGAGTTGTTCCCGGTAGTTGAGCTACAAAATCAATGTCAAAGTCTCTAAGCATAAAGAACAGATGAATGAAAAATCAAAGGTGACAGCAATACTAAAGATATTGAATTTCCTGCTCCATAAAATTGAAGCAATTTACATGAATGTCAAGCACTTTATGAGTAGAATTTCAAGCATATTTTCTTCTCTAATTGGACACAATTTAAGCAAAATCTGCTACAGGAAAAGAGCCAAAAGGCACTTAGAAGTGCTGATATTTTTCCTAGTAAACTAAACAAACAGATGGCAAATACAGATTCTCAAAAATACATACCAATAATCCAATATAACACTATAGTAGAGAGGTGTTAACTACTACAAACACTAGCATTCGTTCGCATAACACTAGCACTCCTTCGCATACAACACGATAGGGTAAGCAGGGTCCTTGCAGTTAACTGGTAGCACATTCATTTGTTCAGTTTTAACAACCCAATCAATTGGAAACATGATTAACGTGATCCAATACAAATAACTAATTGCTGGTAGTTATAGTAACTAACCTTTCAAAGCAAGGATTCTAGAATTCGGATTCATAAGAGCAGAGTCCGCTGTAATAGGTCGCCTCAACGGCTGCATTGGCATACTCATATCAATTATCACAACACTGTTTTGCGGAGCGGTTTCTCTAACACAAATATACTTATCAGATTCCATAGATACGTTCGTGAATGTGATAAATTGAGGACTAATGCCAATGCTCGGCAACGGCAACCAAAATATATAATTTCAGATCCCTCAAAACCGCCACTATATCCAGAGTATAAAGGAAGTTTCAAACAGATCTAAGCATATTTTACAGATAATGGATCTGACAAGGTTTACGAAGCATTAGATTAAGCTTAATAATCGATATAAACGATAATTCAGTTGAATTTTCCAGCTGAAATCGAAACGAGTGAGACGAATAAGAAGGAGAAGGAGAAGACTGACAGTCAAGACCTCCTTCATGGCGATGGGAGCGTTCGCGGCCGCCATGGTGACTCAGATCGACGGATGGAGATTCAAAAGTTAGGATCAGGTCTATGGCTGAGATTGAATCTTAGCTAAGAGATCTGAAGCAGAGAATTAAAACAGTTGAAAAGAGAAAGGAAATGAAAGAGAAGAAGAAGAGCGATCCAATCCAAGGCACTTCGAGAAGCAGGTCGTGTAAAAATTGTGCCTTACTGGTGCCGTATTTGCTGGCCCTTGGGCTTTTATATGGACATCAAATTCGGGTATAATGACCCGACCAATATTTCATTTGATTTCATTTTCAATGAGAGTTAGGGATGGTAAAAAAAAAATTCAAATCCGTCGGGAAAAATCGAAAATCGAATTAAACGGGTCTGGTTCGGAGATAATAAACGGGGATGGGGACGGGTTTGGTAATTCCCTCCCTGAATACACGGCCCGATAAATATTAAAAATAATTATTATATATATATATATATAAAATATTAATAAATTTAATTTAAATTAAAAATATTTATATATTTAATTGAAATATATATACTCGACCCGATACTCTTTTAAATAACCATTTATGTTAAACGGGGATATTCGTTTCCCCGCGGTTTTCCCCGATTACCCGATGGGGATCCCCGTTTAAATCCCTGCGATTTTTTAAACGGGGACGGGTACGGATTTTTTAAACGGGGTGGGACGGGGGACCAATCCCCGACCTGAAACCGTCCCGTTACCATCCCTAATGAGAGTTTACCAAATCAAAATGAAATGGAATTATTTCAATCATGATATTCACGTAAGATCATATACGAAAAATATTCAAAAGATAAAGTCACATTTTACTATTTAAACTTAAATAGATATTATTTTAATTTAAAATATTCAAAAGGATATAATTATCTTTAATATTCAAAATTAAATACGTAACAAATACCTTTTAATTTCATATATTCAAAGAATAATTGTCCTACTAATATTCATTATTCAAATTAAAATTATATTTTAATTTATAATATTAAAAAAGATACATGAATTTAATTTAAATATTAAATTCATCAATAAAATTCACTCATTTTCCAACAATAATAATTTTTCGGAAGACGTATATATAAATTTATGATCCTCCAATATTAAAGGATAAAATACGAACCAAGTTTATTCAAGGGATCTCAACATGAGAATGCCTCTCCCAGTCTCCCTTATTCCATTTTTGAATGATTTTTTTATTATTATTAAAAAGAGCCATAATACTGTGAAGTTTGAACTCCATTTTGTTCATAAAACTATTCATGTCAAACATATTTAAGACATGAATATTAAAGTATAATTCTCCTAATACGTACATTTGGAAACACACTTATATCTAATATATATTTCATGCGACAGTTAACCCAAGTTCAAGAATTCTTTAACAAATCATTTTCAATTCCTATTTTAAACGAAAATAAATTGTAGGTGATCAAGAGTGTAAAATGATATGTGCGTAGAGGAGTTCATTCCATGTATCAGGTAACCCTGGTAGGCACCAATGTATACAATCTGCGTATGTAGCTGGATCTGCTTGCTGCTCTGGTGTCATCAACTGCCCTTGCCGGGTTGTATAAACCGATGTATGTGCATCTTTCCGATACTCGGACATGGCCGTAATATTGACGAAGTTAACAGGTACTTTCATGGATTGAATCACATCTGCAACTATCCCCAATACTCTATGATCTGTGCCAACATTTGGTGGAGGAATCGACAAGTTCGCCATCGGAAGACTCTCCTTTGCACATAAAATCCCATCAGGATTGTCCCAATCCAAACTCCTGTTTTCAATCAAAAGATGAACAATGGCAGAATTAAGTATAATCTGAATAATAAATTTGTTTAACAAAAAAGAAGTTTCAAGGATATGTTTTAACTTGAAATGAGTAGGTGACATGCTCATGAAGTAGACCGACGTGAACTTCGAATCGACGTTTTCCTCGACCCATTTAGCCCATGTTTTCACAACTCTGTCATAAGCTATAGGCCGTTCGACTTCAATGTATTCCACCGGTTCTACATCAAACGATCCTTGCCTTTTCATCACGTCGAAGACGATTTAAGTTCATACAGATGGTTAAAGTTTATAGCAGAATCAAAAGGTTTCTGATATATACTTACAGGACTTTCATATATCCGGAGTTCATCCACCAAATATATGAGTTGAAAATCAAGTAATCTACACCTTTCCAATCATCTCCATTGTTCTTGATCGATTCCGGCTTGATTATACGGTCTTTAATACTGTGTTGCCACGGATTGTCCGAATTCGATTCGACGAGAAATGGTGCCCAATAGAACTCCACTGTGGTGTTGTACTCCTATGCAGCATTCAAGACATAAATGTCACATTCAGAGGCCTTAAAAGGATGTTAATTCACAGCAGACGAAATTGTTGAAGGAATCAATAATGGAGCATGGGATATCATCTTCAAGTCATTAATGAGCATAAATTTTGCAATGAAAACTTAGTTTAATCTGACTAATGGGTAAAGCATACAAATGGTACCTCGACTATGAGGTACTACTTTGAGTCCCAAATATGAGTTATTACTTTTGAATCTCGACTATTGAAAATTACAAAATAATATCCCGATTATAGAAAATTCTTTTGTTGAGTTCTCCAACTATTCTTATATTTTAAATTTATACTTTTTCAGTTAAAAGTTCATGATCGTCTGAACTGGACGTTAACTTATTATCTGGGATATGATAAAATTTGATACCATAACCGTTTGAGTTATAGACACATTATGTCATGTCGATACCAGAGATTTAAAAAGCAGTTCACAACTATAATAACGTTCGCTATATAGCAATAACAGTGTCGTCCGATACGATTATTGCATGACAACAATATCTGTAATAGCGTTCATTATATTTACAATCGCGATAAATGCAACCCAACCAAAACGCGACCGTAAACGTAATTTAAATCCCTGGTCGATACCTAATGTTATGCCAGATAATTTTTAATAAAAAATAACAAGTTTGAAACATATAAATAATCGGACGACCATTTCATAATTTTTAATAGTCATTGACTCAATAAAACAAATCCTTCTTAACTCAACAAAACAACACCTTATAATCATAGACTATTTTATAACTTTTAATAATTGAATGACTCAACAAAATAACACATTATAATTATAGATTATTTTATAACTTTTAATAATTGAATTACTCAACAAATCTACATCTTATACTCGAAGAACCGTCGGTGCACTTTTCCCCTTATTAATTTATGCATAAAATTGTCGGCAAAACAAGACCTCAACAGATAATATTTCAGCCGGAATGAATGAATTTGAGTAAAAACTTGAAACTTTTACAAAGATCTGGAATTGAAAGTAGTGAAGCAATATACCTGAATGCGGTAAAAAACTAAAGAACCGGATTTTTCATGGCTCTTCTTCCCAATAGAAATACCAGATTGAAGAAGTAGACAAACCATGGATTCCCACTGGTTTCTATTCAGTGAATCCCCCACAAACATAATCCTTTTACCCCGGAGTTTCTCAAGCAATAATCTCGCTTTGAATCTCAAAAAATCAAGAAAAGAACAGCTCAGAAACTAAGTCATATAACCAAGAAAAAAATGTTATCAAGTGATAAACTTACTTGGGCAAAGAACAATCTCTGGGTTTCCATCTCCAGTTCTGATAAAGAGAATCTGATCTTCCATTTTTAATGCAAGTAACTTGTTCTGAGAGAAACTCACAGTCATGTTCTTTGTATAATGGATGGGTTATATTATCAAAAACCCATTTCCCATTGAAGAGATCACAGTCTTTTGGTGGTAGCTTAACTTCTTCTTCATCACGTTCCTCAAGGTTTCCTGGAAATCTGAACTTTCCCAAGAAAACTGAATTTGCAACGTGTTTGAAATCTCCATTGTAGATGAGCAATTTGAATATGAGTATCAATATCAAGGAACCCAGAATTTTATGGCTGATATTGCAGCTGTGCTTCATTGCTCAGAGATAACGGAAACAGCTACCCCTGAGACAAAAATCAGTTTTTGAGAGCAATCAGTGGTGTCAGACAATTACTACTGCTTTAATTTTTATATATTATTTTTTAGATAAATATATAAATTTATTTATATATTAAAAAACAATACTCAAATACAAACAACACAATATCAAAAGCTTAGGGGATTTTATTTATATATTATTTTTTAGATAAATATATAAATTTATTTATATAAATTTTTTAGTCTTCTCATTTGAACTTTTAAGTCGATGTTTAGGGGATTTTATTTTGTCTTTTCCTTAATTTCCTCCACTTTCGCCGGATTGTAATCACTTCCCACTTTTTTACTCCATGCCATGTGTATATTAGGTGGCTTTTTACCACCGACAGTTTGTGAATTTTATTTATATTTTTAAAGTATCAATTTTAAAATTATATAAATACTTTTCAATTCTATAATTACTAATTTTATCCTACTTTCCTTGGCAAATTCCCATATTGGACTTGTCTGGCTTCGAGGGTCCACTTCTTCCCTTGGATTGGAAAGCAGAACTCTTACTGTAGGAACCTTGTCTCCATTTAGCTGTAGTATTGTTGTAAAATGGCGATGTGCCTTTTCGTCTAAGTTGCTTCTCTACTTTCATAACCATGTGGACCATATCGTCTATGTCAATATAATGTTATAGCTCTACGGTGTTAGCTATTTTTTGGTTAAGTCCCACCAAAATCTTGCTATGGTGGCTTCATGTTTGCTTGGGTCATAGCAATTTCTATTTTTTTATGATAATATTTTACGCTACGGTTGCTTTGGGTAAAATCC